>NC_084852.1:41799386-41886598 GCF_951802175.1 Populus nigra | reverse complement strand
TTCAGTTCTCTCATCTCTCACTTCTCGAAAATTTTCCCTCACCTTCTTTCATCTATCTTCTCTCATTCTCTCCATCTGGGTTTTCACATTGATTTTCTCATTCATTCAAGTCCCTCAATTTCTTATCTCTCTAAATTCAAGCTCCATTTTTTCTTTCTATGCACCTGTATCTCCCACATCTAGCAAAAAAACCCGCCTAGATTCTCTTAAATTTAACATTTTTCAACTCACATTTTTTTTTTGCTTGCTTACTATAAAAAGCCCACAACCTCAAACCAAAAACAATACGAGTGTTCTTGCAAAGTGAGAGACCAAAGAAAGGAAAAGAAAACAAGACAAGGAACATGAAAGTGAATACCCAGAAAGACCCAGATAAAATAATCTGGGATCAAATGAGAAGTCCATCTTCCACCCTAATTTCTGGGTCACAAACCAGAACCTTACCAAAACTCATGGTATGGCTAATCCTCTTTGTTTCAGTCACTTATGTTGTTTACACTCTCAAGCTTGTTTCAACTTCTCGTGCTTGCAACAATGAACCTTTCACTACAAATCGTCATCTTTCTTCAATTTCCAACAACAATTCCTTACCTTTGATTCGAAATCACACATCTTTAGCCATTCCCAGAAGAGAAAATCAAGAACCCCGTCTAGAAACTGGGTTTCAACACATAGTTTTGGTATTGCAGCCTCAGCAAAGCTCTGGGAACAACGAAAAAATTACATCAAGATTTGGTATAAACCTCAAGAAATGAGAGGCATTGTTTGGTTAGATGATAAAGTGAAGAATCAAGAAAGAGAAGACAGCAACTTGCCACCAATTAAAATTTCAAGTGACACATCGAGATTTTCTTACACAAACAAACAAGGTCATAGGTCTGCAATCAGGATCTCTCGGAT
The DNA here is from genome assembly GCF_951802175.1 of Populus nigra. Taxonomy (NCBI): domain Eukaryota; kingdom Viridiplantae; phylum Streptophyta; class Magnoliopsida; order Malpighiales; family Salicaceae; genus Populus; species Populus nigra. The sequence continues at coordinate 41,885,698 of NC_084852.1, read as the reverse complement.
CGTGTCCGAAACATTGCGTCTCGGGCTAAAAAATGTGCGGTGGTTTGTAATGGGAGATGATGACACGTTTTTTATAGCGGAGAACCTTGTGAGAATCTTGAGGAAATATGATCATAATCAGTATTATTACATTGGGAGCTTATCAGAATCTCATTTGCAAAACATTTTTTTCTCTTACGGAATGGCTTATGGTGGTGGTGGTTTTGCTATTAGTTATCCATTAGCAAAAGCTCTTGATAAGATGCAAGATAGATGTATACAGAGGTATCCAGGGCTTTATGGATCTGATGATAGAATGCAGGCTTGTATGGCTGAACTCGGTGTCCCACTCACTAAAGAAGTTGGCTTTCACCAGGTAATTAAATTTCTTGCTGTCTTTCACATGTTATAAGTGATGTCTTTTTGGCGTTTTGCTCGTTCTTTTGTTGTTTATTGGGTTTTGATTTCTCTGCTATGATGGAGTTACCAAATTGGGTTTGTTGAGTTTAGAGTTTACCATACCAACTCAGTGGCTGATAGATGCTTACGCTTTAGAACTCTGGACTCTTCTATTTTTAGAGTTATTGCCGATATTTCGGCCGAATCGGTTGGATTGATGTTGCGGGGCCTTAGAGCTAAAAAAAGGCACTTAATGTTAATCGTTGTTTAGTTAATGAGCTGGGTTCTGTCCTCCTAGTTTTTTTAAAGATATTTGGTTTCGGGCAATTTACTTTTCAGGGTAGATAAGTGGCATTGAATTATGACTTGTGATGTGGGTCTCCCACTTTATTCTATATGCTCACATTGGTCAGTAGACTCTTGAGGTTCCAACCCTAATAAGCTCAATAAGCTGTGATGTCCATTCATGAGTTCGTTAGGTGTCGGTATGGGACCCACGTGTACCTAGACTTGGACCTGGTTTTGTCCCTCACCATGCCAATGTCACTACTTACAAATTACAATGCATTTCGAATACGTGCATATCATACTCATTTAACCAGGAAGTGTACAGAAAACTCTGCTGTTGCAATGTAAAAGGATTTGATGAGGAGTCTGGAGAAGCTTATCTTGATATAGGGTGTACATTTTTGCTAATTGTTAAAGGAAGCACATTATTGGCACAGTAAGTTCGTGGGCTATGTTTTTTGAGGAGTCTGGAGAAACTCATCTTTGGTGTTGTTGGCACTCATTTCTTGTAATGGACAATAGGAAGTTTGCTTAGATGTTTTGCAATCTAAGTAAAGTTTATAAAGGTTAATAGGCCAGATCATGAGAGGATCACTTTTGAACTGCTTTTAGTTTCCTTGTGGGCCAATCATGGGACAACATGTGTTGGGAATTGCGTGTATAGGGTGCACTCTATGTAATTTTAAATGCTTGCTTGGACGTAAAGCACCGTCCATAATGAGATATAAATTTCATTATTTGAATCAGGAGCTCAATAATAGCTGCTTGATTTGTAGGGTTCTTGTATCATGTTTTGCGGAGTGACTAGGGAATGAACTTCTATTGACGAAGCTTGTTGACAGGAAGGAGGACTTTCCCACTTAGGCATTACATTACCTTTTTACGTTCTTATGAAATTTTTAGTATTTGAAGTATGTTATTTGTAATGGGGATAGTTACTGATTCTAGCTGTTTGTGTTGCCTGGCAGTATGATGTGTATGGAAACCTGTTTGGACTCCTAGCGTCACACCCGGTTACACCCTTGGTCTCATTGCATCATCTTGATGTTGTCGAACCCATTTTCCCAAATGCGACTCGAGTCAAAGCCCTACGGTGGCTAACGGTGCCAATGAAGCTCGACTCTGCAGGGTTAATGCAGCAATCCATTTGCTATGATAAATCCAAGAGGTGGACCATTTCTGTTTCATGGGGTTTTGCTGTTCAAATTTTCCGAGGAGTCTTCTCGCCCCGTGAGATAGAAATGCCTTCAAGAACATTCTTGAATTGGTACAGGAAAGCAGATTACACAGCATATGCATTCAACACTCGCCCAGTTAGCCGAAACCCTTGTCAGAAGCCCTTTGTGTTTTACTTGTTGAAGGCCAAATTTGATTCTTCGCTTAATACAACAGTGAGTGAGTATGGGAGGCATCACGTCCCACATCCTGCATGCAAGTGGAAGATGGCTGATCCTGACAAGATTGAGACAATTGTGGTTCATAAGAAACCTGATCCTCATCTATGGAATAGAGTAAGTAGTTCTCATGTTGTTTAGTTTGTCACTACTATCATTAAACTTGTTACTTGACATTTCTGCTTTATAAACCAGACCAAGTAATATGGGGTTTTTTGGCTTCGTTTGTGCATGTAATTGGCAGTCTCCAAGAAGAAACTGCTGCCGGGTAATGAACTCAAAGAAGAAAGGAAGTGTCATGGTTAATGTGGGTGGATGTAGGGATGGTGAGATCAGTGAAGTATAGGGGGGGTAAGTGGAGAGATTTAGGATAGTAGCTGCTTCTCTTCTTTGCCTTTTAAATTCTTGGTTCTTCAATTTATTTCTTATGTTACCAATTTTGCAAGTGTAACTGTGTTCATGTGTAGACTTTACAGAAGAATCATTAGAAAAGAAATATGTTGATGTATAAAACATCGTGGTGTACGCATTATATACATGTGCTTGATGTGTACTCTTCAACTTGTTAATATTTTCTCGCTTATAATGGAGTTTTGAGACCCAAATATACTGCCTGTCCAAACGTTTGCTGCCCTTATTTCTCTCAAATCTATTCTATGATGGTTGCTTGTTTTTACAGTAATTTTGTTTCATCTGGACAAAGCACGACATAAATAAACACACGGGGAAAGAGAATTTTATGACCTTTTTGTTTCTCTGCACATGCTGGTAATCAATTTCATATGCATGCAATTTATTATATGGTGCCTCCCCTAGTTGTAGTTGCATCAGATGGATCTCTTTCAACTTGACATGACCAATTCTACTGCTACAATTTAACTCCAGTATCGAGCGCTAACGAAACATATGGGTAGGAACGCTGCTGGTGCAGCTGCTGAGTGCTGACTGGGTTCTTAAAGCTGCAGGGTGTTTAGATTCCCCTTGGGTTGGATTGTAAACAGTCGTCAAAAGCTACGCCTTAAACTTGTAAAAAACTTTCCAGTTCAATGAAATATCACTGAAGTTAAAAAAAAAACAAAAAAACTATTGGAAGAATAGTGTAAGAAGAGTGGTGGAGGTGGCTTTCTTAGCCCCTGGATTCCTGTCCGATCCTTCAATCGTATCATCTGTGGCATTTTACCTTTTCCTAGTGTTTTTCACTATAGTGCTGGCACTACCGATGCGCCTAGGCTGAATCAAGAACTTTTTATAATTGTTTTTAAAGAAATATGAGAAATTTACATGTTCATATTACATTCTAGCTTATGAGATATTAAATAAAATTAAAATTAAAAAATTAAAAGACAAATATAAATTAATATTTTGTGGTTTATGGTTTGTAATCTAAAAAACTAAAACTGGCCTTTCATCAAGAACTTTTTTTAATTATTATATATGAGAGAAAATTTGATTTTTTAATAAAAAATATTAAAAAATAAAATATTTTTCTGGCATGTTATTAAAAGCATCACTGCGTCTTATTTTTTTGGACGGGGTGTATTGGAGTTGAGTGTACAATTTATTGCTAGTGTGTTTTTTTTTCCACCGCTTAAATTAATAGCTTGATATTTTTTATTGTTGATATTTCTAATTCAGTTTTTATTTTTTATATTCAATCCTTTTATAAATTAAATTGTAAATGATAAAATTAAAAAAATATTTTAAAAAAATATAATAATAAAAAGATTGAGAATCAAATTTAATATAATCAATAAATAATAAAATATTTTTGATTTTTTCACAATTTATAATTTTTACTTAAAATAAAAAAAATATTTTTTTGAAAACCAAATTAAAATTTTATTTTATTAGAAAACATTTTAAATAGATCAATTTTTTTAATAATAAATAAATAAAAAAAAAATTGGAAAGGGGCTTAAAATCTAGAGAGAGAGAGAGAGAGAGAGAGAGAAACAATAGTAATGATACGCTACTAATTCTTAAAAATGACAGCCAAAAGTGTCGGTGCAAAATTCACAGAAAAATTGTGTAGAAGTGCGGGCGTTCCTATCCCTTGAAATTCATGACATGATAGCAACAATCCTACCTCCAAATCCAATTAATTCCCTTTCAACACCGCATCTTCTCCAGGAAAAAGTTTTTTTCTCTCGTTTCCCTAGGTACTGGGAGGTGGGCCAAGCTTCCTTGATTAGGGACCCATCTCTCCCCCGACCGCCATCAATTATTGTACCGGTCCATTTGTGTCGAAGTATTGGTCTTTGACCCCTTCTGTACTGAAAATTCATTCATAGTATAGTTGCAGTCATTTACCGTTGCAACACATAGATATATACTTTAAAAAATAAAAATCAAACAAATAATAGCGTTTTTTTAAGTATAATTATAGAAAAACACCTTCTTTATTGAAATATTTTCGAGAAGGCAAACAAATTAATACAAAAATCAATTTTTTAGTATGATTTTTTTTCTTTTAATATTCAGAGAATAAAACATAAAAAAATAAGTTCAATTATGGGTTTCTTGCCGTCTACAGAGGTTCACGTGACATTCAATAGAAGAGTGAAAATAAGGGTTAACCTGAACGGCCCCCTCGGTACGGCCAACCCCTTGAAAACCTGGTTTCTCAGATGTTGAATTATTGTGTCTCGTAAAATAGGTTTCATCGAGAGCTAGCCTCTATTCTTTTCCCCCACTCTCTATCGAACTAGACAATAGCTCTTCATTTCAAGACAGAAAAAATCTAGATGGTCAATTGTGGACCTGCTCGCAGGGCAATCAAAATCCGTCCAGTACCTGGTTGCCTCCCTAGGTTGATGACACTGGAGCCTGGGTTAATGTCCTTAAGCACAGCGATGGACTCGTCGAAAGAGAAAACGCTCTAGACTATATACAAGCGTTGGCTCAACAAAGATGAGCTAGCCACCCTTGAATACAGAGTGATACTTGCTATGATTTGAAAAATAGTTGTTTTATAAAAAGTATTTTTAGTTGAGATTGGTTTAAAAAAATAGATGTTTTGTTAAAACTGTGGTTAAAATTGAGATTGAAGAAAAAATAATTCAATATGTTTGATTAAATAATACTTTTAAAATTAAGATTATAAAATAATTTTAAAAATATATATTAATATTGATGATTTTTAATTTAAATATTGTGAATTTAACTATTGCTATTATATCATAAAATAAATCATAATTCATATAAAATATTTTTTATTATTCCATAAAACCATTTATAATTCCATTATGTACGAAATACATTCGACAAAAACTACAGTTTTCATAATATTTTTAGCAAGTAATAAAATTAGATAAAATATTATCAGGTATAAAATTCACTCTAAACTAGTGTTTTTTTAAAATAAATGTTAAAAAAATTAACACGCTTCTTAAAAAAAAAAAAAAGTTCACGCAGGCAAGTGAACAATGCAATTCTCTTGCACTGTTCACATGAACAGTGTACACTATACACTGTTTATTCAACAGTGCAATTAACATGAACAGTAAAAAAAAGAAATCACTGTTTTTTTTTACTGTGTTTCTAACGCAAAAATTAAATGAGATCCAATGAATAGAATATCAATTTTTTTCTTAACTAAATGGCTATAAACTGTATTTTAAATAAACTGTAATCGCAACCACAGCTGCAGAGCCAAACCAGCTCTAAATCAAGGTTTTTGCAGGAAGTTGTCTTGAAACCTGAACTGTTGGGGGATTGTATTGTTTAGTTGTTTCCAGTTGTAATCTGGAATCTTCTTATGCAGCACAGCTTCTGTTTGTCAGCAGGTCCTTTGCCTGCTAAGTTGTTTTCTGATAAATGAAATCATTCATTCTTAAAAAAAAAAGCTAAAAGGATTCATAAGATTTCTTCTCCTCGCAATCCTACAAAGAAAAAGGAAAGATTTTAAGACATACAAAACACAAAATCAACGTGTGATTAAATTACATGTATTTTATATATATAAAAAAGAAATCAATGAAAATGCAATTGCATGAATTAAGAATCTAAATGTATGGTATCGGCAGGCATAAGGTGGATTCACGAAACTCTTCGATCCTACATGCAATTCCCAAATGCATTAATTGTCTATTTGAGCCGCGGCTCAACCTGATTTTCATGATTTTTTTTTATTTTAAATTAATTTTTTTTTAATAATTTTAGATCATTTTTGATATACTAATATTAAAAATAAAATTTTTAAAATAAAAATATTATTTTAATATATTTCTAAAAAAAACACTTTGAAAAATAATCATATTCTCAAGCACATTTATACTCTCTTCATTAAATTGGTATTTTCACAATTCTTGTTCTTTTTAAAGAATTATTTTTCTTTTGATATCCAAAAAAAAAAAAGAGAGGAAAGAAAGTAAAGATAAACTAATCACATGTATGATGGGGGAAATTATGCATTTCACGTCCAAACACACTCCCACAACACCTACTCTGGGGATAAAACATTATGCATGTAGAAGTACTTTTACAGCAGTTTTTTCTTTTGCAAGATGGCTGCGTGTCGACTGCGATGCTCAGGTATTATCAACGATCACAAACAAAGCCCAAGAAATTGTACGTTCCAGCCAAACTTGGCTTGGGCTCAGCCAGAGCTCCAATTGAAATCTAAGAGAAGTTTGGTCCAAAGCTGCAAGCAGGGGCGAAACGGCATCTGCTACTTCTGGACCCCTTTATTGCTAATAATGGCTTTGAGAGGCCCAACCTGAACCTGGGGGTTGAATTTTGTAATCTGTAAGGCTCTCCTTCGGAAAGGAAGAACATAGCTTGCCATAGCTAAGTCATGAATAAATCTCATTTGGGATCATAATCGTAAAATTTCAAGTGATTCAAGAAGCCAAAGCTCGGGAGCGTGGGGGGAGGGATTGGGGAGTGAAATATTTCTGTTGCATATCAAGATATGCTGGCTCTAGTCTCGCAAGTCGCATCTACTAGCTATCTGAATCTTGTATTCGGTTCCTGTTGTTATGCTCGAGGAGTGCTAGCATTAGTAGGACTGATGGCTTGTAGAAATAGTCTTGGGAATAGGTTATTGAGAAGGGTTTTAAATTAGCTTTTAGTAGAAAAACAGGCCTGAGGATTGTGTGAGTGTGTAAAACAAACCTCGATTTGAGCCTCTTTAATATGAGAAGAAAACTTTACTGTACAAAACTCTAAACCGTTTGACATGAATACTATAGTCACATGAACAGTAAATCAAGATACAGTTTGCTGTAGATTCATCATGTGTTTTTTATATTAACCCTTAAACTTTCTTTTTAATGATTTAGTCTTTTTATGGCCAAAATGAAGGCTAATTGATTCAAATTTGTTGAGGAATGACAAGATTAAAAGAAAGAGGACTAAAATAAAAAATACGGATAAAATAGATGATAATTTTGAAATTGGGTCAAGAAGTTCACTTTGATCCTACTATTACCTTCAAATGATGAACTTTAGGTCTTTTAATATTTTACAAATTTAATTTTGATCTGAAATTTTTTTTTTTTTTATTTTTCAGTCCGTGGTTTGAGAGAAGAGATAGAAAGTTGTCAGAGATTATGCTAATAGAGAAAGAATCTTAATTGACATTGATTTCAGCCAAAAAAAATTTATTTTTCTATCAACGATTTTCATTTGACGAGGAAAATTTAGCTTAGGTGTTGTTCTCCCTTCCCCTATCCTGAGACGATAGATTTGAGATCAAGAATATTTTTTACTTCAAGTTTTTGAATGGTTTTTTAAGACAATAGATAAGTTTATCAAGATATACAAGTTGTTTTTTAGGTGTTTTAAATTTAAAATAGATTAAAAATTAATTTTTTAAATAAAACAAAAAACCTAAGATATGATTTTCTAGCTACCAAGAACCACTGAAAAACTAGGCTAGCAAATAATGAAATCCTCTTCATATATTAAAAAAAAAAACAAAAGGACGAACAAGGCATACACCCTCCTCTAATATTGAAAAAAAGCCGTGTCTTGCAGGGCAAGGCTTTTTATGGCTCAAATTCAAATGCTTGGGTAGGCCAAAAAAAAAAGCCGTGTCTCGCAGGGCAAGGCTTTTTATGGCTCAAATGCTTGGGTAGGCCCGTGCTTGCATATGCATATTTGTTTTTGTGTTACATATATATATATATATATATATATATATATATCCTGCTGGTAACAAAGTGCAGACACATGGCTAGTATAAAACTAGCAGATGATTATTCAAGAAAAACGATTTAACGTTTCAACAAGCTAGTACGTAGTGTTGTTAGGATGAACAAGTCAAATAAAACTAATGTATTAGGAAACCTAATTAAGAACAATTAAAGAATATTTCCTATTGGATGCCGTCAGTCAACCTCTGCCACTTGCATTTTCCTTCTATCTTGGGTTATTCAGCTCTGTAAGAAGCTGCTGTTTTCTGAGAGAGGTTTCATGGCCACAGCAGCTGGCCATGGATGCTTGCTTACTTTCACCTGGATTTTTATTCCTAGTTTATTCGAATGACAAGAGTAGGAGTACTTCAGCCTAGCTAATCCCTCTCTAATCAAATAACATTTTGTTTGGTATGAATCTTATTGACACGTGTACGTTGGTGATCACACGTGCCTAAGAATAATTCTTAGGTCCCCTCGTCTGGAAAACAAAAATAGATGAAGAGATCATATCATAAAAAATTAAATAGTTGACGGAGGTGGGAGCTGCATGCGTACAAAAACTCATCCTCAGGTCTCAACTGTTATAAAATTCAATGAACTATTGTCATCTGTTACAAGAAACATATATATTACAAGAAATAAAGGTTATTTATATATAATAGTCTAAATGAATGACATTGTGAAATATTATGTGGACATATATAATAGATGATAAAATCATAATATTAAATCAATTAATAAAACACTCCTTTGGGATGGGACTAACCTTTTATAACATGTAAGATATTATCCCTAATATTGCATTTGTATATACGAAGTTAAAGATGTATAAAATTATTACTTGCCCAATCTTTGAGGAAAGCAAAAGTTACTCGTTTAATCATGTAGTAGGTGGTCTAATGATAAGAGATTGAGACTAAGAAGATTTGCTTTTCCTATGATCTCAAGTTCGAGTTATATGGTTGCTAATATGATGGCTACTAAAATCTTACATGGTCATCAATTTTAGGTTCTATGAAATTAGTTAAGGTGTGCACAAGCTGACCCGAATATCTATATTAATAAAAAAAAATTATTTATTTAGATTGTTTTGTAAAAGTCAAAAAAATCATGTCTATTGTTACAATTGAAAAATCGAAGAAATTACTTTCTACCCGACAATCTTAAGAAATTAATAACTCTTAATTGCGATTTACGCCTTTATTTTTTAATAGTATCCTCCAACGAATATGAGTGTAGAAATTAGGACAAATTCGTGAAGATAGAGGATGCATCCTCTGGCCCCCTCCATGTACTTGAATTGCTATATACCTGACAAGTAAATTCTTTTCGAGACATCATGCATGTCATATCCTACAATATCTTTTTTTATTAATTATATTCATCATATGTAATAAATAATTTAATAATAAAATAATTATCTGTATATTTATATTTTACAATACTGATTCTTTATATGGTTAATTGAAAAAACCAATTCATATTTCGTATTATTATCAATTGCTAATAAAACAAAATATCTCCATTAAAATAATAAAAGAGATTATATTTTTTGTAATAAAATTAAAGACGTTAGTCAAAGATAATTTCACTTTAATAATTTACTTTATCGAATTAACCTCGTGCATAACATTGGTTTGATTGTTTGTTATCAAGATATTTATTTCAAGAAGATATTCTAAAATAAAAAAACAAAATCATTTTATCATGAATGGACAAAGAACAAAAAATAAAAAACTCTAGTACATGAAAAACCATACTTTCCTCTGTTTCTAAGCACATATATATACCAATCATGTCCTCTATTTTGTTTTAGAGGTTACTTGGGTGTGTGATAGATATTGTTTTTTTAAAAATTATTTTTTATATCAGAAAATCAAAAAAATTAAAAAAACACTAAAAAATAATAATTTATAAAAAAATATATCAAATTTTAACAAAAAAAAAGAAAAGAAATTGCACCACAACTCCAAAAAAAAGTTCTTTAACTAGCCAGGCCTAACAAAAGGCATTGCGTGGTAAACTAGGTAGAAGCATAGCATTAGAAAAACACACAATTGGAAGTAAATTATTAATTGCATGAATATTTTGGGTACGAAGAATTTGAAGTTTTATATAAAATATTCACAAAATTCCCTTATCAGCATAAGAGCATATAGATACTCTATTTTAGAACAAATGCTGTTTTTACTTGAATGAAGGGAATTCCTCTCTTTATGCTCTCATTAGTTTCTAGAAACGTTGCCAAAAAACGCAGATAAAGTAAACAAAAAGAAAACTCAAATATACTAGGCTATTACATTAACATGAGCTAGTGAGCAATGCTAATTTATTTAAATATTTTTTTGTTCTTGAGAGATCTTCACCCATGCTGAATGATCGAATGGATTCCGCTCATGATATGATCCTTAAATCTAATATATAATCGAGATTCTCCAAGGATGATTTTCAGAGAAATTAAGATTATCCTCGCTCGGAGACGTCGCCCTCAAGAGACGAGCAGCTAGCTAGCTAGGTTAGGCACACATTTTTCACATCTTAAATCTTGGGAATAATTTCAAGGCGAGAAAGGAAATAAAATCTGGAAGAGCTGCATCTTCTGCTTGAAGAAGCATATATATATATATATATAATCCTAGAAAAACGTAAAGCCATCACATACCATGTTGGAAAGGCAGGTGAAAAAAAGGGGCACCTTTCCACCAGCAAAAGCAGTAGAGCATAAACCATGCCAAAGTTGACAAATCATAAAGCAAGCAATTCGTATGGGCATGAAAGATCCTATTCATGAAGATGAATTAGGGACCACCTTTTGCAGCAATTGTCTTAATCTCCAAAACCAAGGCCCAACCAAATTGTGTTGCTAACTTGGTTTTGTCTTCATGGAAAACCCAAAAAAGCAAATAAAAATCTAGCTATTAAGGAACCATTTAAAAAAATAAATAAAAAAGATCAAACCACCGACTTAAACAAGAGCCACAAATGATTCAATCACTCAGCCTCGGCGATCACGAAGAGAGAGGGAGAGGGAGAGGGACATGTACCTGCAACCCATAAAACATGATAATTTCTTTTCTTTTAGATGAAAAACAGATTCCAAACCAAAAGAGGTAAGACATAGCGGCCCTAACTTTCACCAATCACTTGCGATTTCAAAATTAGCCCAAGTAGAAAATAAACGAGTTCTTAATTTCCAATGGAAAAAAATAAAAAAAATAAAACAAAGATGCAATACTATTCTAAGCTATGGACATCGATCCATAGCATTTTAAACCAAACTAGTGTAGCATTATGTATATAAATATGTATGGAGTATTTATCTATGCCTAAACTACTTATCAACCATCACCATCCTTTGGCTGGAACTCCGGCTATACGCGCGGCACCCCCCACCGAGTGTCCGGGGCATCAAGCTTTTTTATTTTATCCAGCCAGGTCATGCAGCAACTGAGCTCCCATCAGATTCCTATAAGGCAAATTCTGTCCTTCACCATCTAGAAGTGAGTACTGAACTTGTTGGCAATCTTCAATATGGTCTCTAGGGTAAAATAGAGAACTTTGAGAGCCAGGAGAGAATGCTAAGCTCACTCCACTCCCCCCATGCTGTTGCAACCCTAATGTCAATGACACTCCACCACCATTGAAGGTCTGGTTATTAACACTGTCATTAGCATAAGAAACCCCTGCCGCGGTATGATGATTGTAAGATGAGAAGTCCAGTTCCATAGCACCAAAGTTTCCAAAGTTCTGTTGTTGGGGCTGTAAATGGTGGCTCTGAAATGTCTTAATGCTTTTGTTGGTGTCATTTTTATCTCGGTTAGAGATAATGGAAGAGAGGCATTCGGAGTCAATTCGAACGAGTTGGTCCGGTGACGGTTTTTGATCTGTTGAAGAAGGGTTTTGATTAGGCCGGCCATTAATATTCTCATCAAGATCAGTAACCCCATCCGAGGAGGCCATGTTGTTGTCTTGCTCCTTTGTTTCTTCTAAGTACATCTCTTCCACCATAGGTTTCCATAGCCTCACTCTTGCATTGATAAACCAATTGGATACCTGTTGAAAGACATGTAAAAACAAAGAGGCATCGTATAAATTAACACTACACATATATAATTAATCACATTTTGTGATCATTCGATTATTACTGTGGATCCTAAGAAGACATGCCCCATTGATAATATAAATTAATTCATTGAAGATTAAAATAATCTACGGAGAGATGTAGACGTGCCTGGCTTCTTGAGAGACCAGTTTGGCGGGCTAAGATATGTTTATCAACATCACTTGGGTACCTGAAAAAGGGTTTACCATGAGAAGCATGAGGGTTAGTGCTTGATGTGAGGCTGGAACTACATACACACATATATATATTAGCTAAGTCCTCTTGCGTGTGCCAGTGATATGGGTCCTATGCGATAGAATCAAATTAATCCACACAAAAATAAAAAATATGCACATAGAATGGCAACCAAATGATTGAAAATAATATGACAAAAAGGAAACAAAGAATCTTAATGGAAGTGGGTAGAAACTAACTAGGCAATTGCTTTTGTTTTTGCAAGCAAAATGATTGAGACCCTTGTTAAGACTTAAATTATGAAAGCTGTTACTGGGACTAGAACATAACTCTTAACATGTGTTGTATTTATGCTTTTGTTTGGAGAATACTTTGATTCTTTCATTAAATCTACTATGTAGTGCAGTTATATTATAAAGTCTAAATCTTGTGGAAGCCCAGAGAGAGATTGAGAGAGATATTTACGGGTGGAGAAAATGCTCAAACAACCAAGCTCGAAGAACCGACACAGATCTTTCAGGTAGGCCTCTTTGAGGTCTCCACGGGTGACTCTCCATCATGCTCATATGTTGAAAAGCCCTTTGTTGCCTTAAAGTTTGATCAAGAATCTTTAGCCTTGGAGTTTCACCTCTTGTGGTACCTGGTGCAACGGTATCTTTATCTCCCATAGCTTTCTTTGTAGCATGAATTTGAGCCACAATTCCATCTCTTAAACATCTGAAGTGCCTTGACATGGCCTTCGATGCTAAAGCTGAATAGACTGAGGCTGCTCCAGTACCTGCCACAGCTTCAAAGGATGATACCACATCTTTCATTTGATCACAGTAGTGCCTGTATCTTCTATCCACCTAAAAAATAGAAAAGAAAGGAAAAAATGACAGAGATAGGTGTGAAAATAGAGTTGAGGTTTCTTAGCCATTGAAAACATGAGTTACAGCAGGATTGATACCTCCAAAAGGAGAGTAATAAGATGAAAACAAAGATGCCGTGAAAATAAAAATAAATAAATAAAGGAATAGAGGTTTCTGAAAGTTAACGAAAAGCTTGAATTGTCATGATGTGGGAATTAAAGAAGAGCCCCCAAGTCGCTAAAAACTAGTTCCAGAACTGAGTTTAGAACCACAACAAATCAACTACAAGAGTAATAGTCTCAATCTTTCTTGTCAGTAATTAAGGTCCAAGAAATATGTTTGTGTTTGAAAAGAATAACGAAAAAGATGGGCCCTTTATGGACTTTAAAACGAGGAGTTCATGAAACACATATACCTCTTCCAGCATTGAAAGCAGCTTTGTCTTTCTCTTCTGCAATTCAATGAATTCAAGAGACTGAAGAGATTGCTTTCTTGAAGAACTTCCGTTCTGATCATCATCCCACTGTTTAGGCTTGTGGAGCTTTTGCTTTACTGCATCACCTTGCTTTGTCCCAAGACTACAGAACTCATTCAATAGGTCCTGTGTAGGACCCATGTACTTTGAGTTCCTAAGCTGAAACTGCCCTTGATGATGTAAATTTGCAGCTTGCATCATCTGTTGCTGAATATTTTCTGGAGATTTCCCGAAGAACCTCATTTCTTGTGTATTATCTTGATTCTGATGAGTAGATGTGTGCCTTAGTTCAAAAGGCTGTAACCCAATAGTAGACGGATTACTTGAGCACAGAGACAATGAAAGACCTTGACTTGGCCTCTCATTTCCTTCACATGGAAACACACACCTCAAAGAAGAATCATCAACAAGCAACCTGTTTTCTTGCCAAGGAGCTGAGTGATCAGGTCCAACCATTAGATTCTCATTACTTGAATCAGAAATCCCAGTTGAGAAATCAGGTTTACTGAACTCATGTTGATAAAAAACACCACTTGTTGAGTCATTGATTGCCTTTGAAGAAGAAGGACCACCGGGGTTGTTGTTTGGTGGTTTGTTGAAGAATCCTTTCCACATAGCTGAGTTACTGTCACTTTTTTGCTGTTGTAGATTCTTTGAAAACCCTATCATCTCCATGCCTGTAGTCAAGTTGAACATCTCTGGATTGGATTCAAAGCCTTGGATCTGATTCACAAGATGGGTCTGGATTGTTGGGTTACTAGATGAGACATCTGTATAACAAAAACTCCCTGATGATACCATGCTCCTTGACTTATCTTCACACAGTTCTCTAGCCATGTAACACCAAGAAATATCCCTTCCTTGTGTTGCTCTTGCTTCTCTACCTTTTCTTTAAGCTGATGTTGACTCTGCAACAACAATTTCATGATCAAGATTCACTCTAATAAAAGAACTCACAGAATTCACATCATTAAAGCTCTGTTACAAATATCATAAAGCAAAACTCAAATCAATGAAATGACCACTTTTGATATCCAGCTAAATCAAAGAAAGAAAAAAAAGGAAGAAAACAAGCAAAAAGAAGACTTAACTTCTTGTTGCTAATTTAAGGGTAGACTTTACCTAGTTCAAGGAAGAAAGAGTAGAGGGTTTTTGCTGCTTAGTAGAAGAGGTTTGGTGGAGAAGAAGAAGAAGAAGAAGAAGAAGAAGGGAGCCAAGAGAGAGGTAAAGAGCCCTCCTTTTTTTTAGTCTGTTTCTCTTAATAAGCCAACATGGTATGCCATGAAATGAAAAGCAATCCAAAGAAGAAGAAGAAAAGGATCAAGAATAACTTCTCTGAATTAGAAGATCAGATAGAAGTGATGATGACCCTCTAGCCATGATCATCATTTGATATATGCCTCTCTCTCTCTCTCTCAGCTATAGCTCAAGTGGGTCAATGCAGCAAGATATAAATACATCCAAAATAGACTTCTAGCCATATAATCTCATCAATTATTTCACACCAGCAAAATAAAATATGACCGTAACCAAGAAAAACACATCCTTAAAGCATTATTTTAATATATATATATATATATATATATATATATATATATATATATATATATATATAAAAAGAGAACTCCTCTGCTTCGCAAAGTACTAATGACACAGAAACCAGGAGCAACAGAAAGTAATAATCGTCCTTTGCAAGGTACACTAAATACAAGCCGCCACATGACTTGCTGTTTTGCTTACTTTAATTACCCACTCACTCACTCCCTTTTTTCCCCTTAAAAAATAGAAAAAAAAATAATACTATATACTACTAATCCCTCCATTAGGTGCTAGTCCTGCCCTTAATCATAGGCGTATAACTCTTTTGGAATGGCTTTAGATTTAACTTCTTTAATTCCAAAAAAGTTATTGAATTTCATGAAATGGTTCTATGATTTTCAAAGCAGTGCAAGTATATATATCATTGAAGACCTTTAATGCAAGCAATTTTCAACCATGACTAGATGTCATTGATGGTTGGTTAAGTTATTACTAGCTAGATCCAATCATAGACAAAATAGTTTCTTCTTCCAAAAAATCTCCATAATCATACGTACGTACCGTTATGATACAATATCCTGCGATATATAATAGGTAGATGAGTAATTAAAAACAGTATTGCAACCCCATCATAAATATAAAAAATGTGCTTCTTTAATTTCATAATATATGTAAGATATCTTCATATAGTTCTGACGAATCCCAAGAAATCATTCCTAAGTAGGAGATATGTCCAGGCTTTTTCAGATGGGTTTCAGTGAGACATGTGTATGCGAGATCAGTCTTTGGTCCTATATATCTCTTATTGGTGGGGCTAAACCTTGGGTGATAAAATTGGTTCCTTTTCAACATGGCTTAAAAAAAAAAAAAAAAAAAACTCCAAGGAAGAAGAGGAGAGTTTAACGTAAGATAAAGATTGAGCCTCTGTTTATTTTTATATTTTAAAATTGTTTTTAAAAAATTTAGTTTATTTTTATTTTTTTTTAAATTAATATTTTTTTAATATTTTTAAATTATTTTGATGCATTGGTGTAAAAAATAATTTTTAAAAAATAAAAAAATATTATTTAATATATTTTTAAATAAAAAATATTTTAAAAAATAATCACGATTACATTTTCAAACACGAAAAGAATAGATGCGCCTGATAGGGTGGAGTTGTGGTGTGAGTAGTGCCAAAAAAATGGTTCCCAAATTATGGTAAGAGAGAAGGAGACGAGGTGGTCCAAATGCTTCCCCATTTAATCCCTCTAATTAATTGCTCTATTAAAGTATTCCACCATCTCTTCTCTATTGCATCGGGGGACCAGCATCTTTTCTTTCTTTCTTTCTGTTCATCGCCATCAAATTATGCCCACCTCCCACGGGCACCCATGCACTGCCATTTCCCACTCCGATAACCACATCCTATCAGAACGCATCGTTAAGATGGACCTCCTCGCATCAGCGCCCAGCCTAGTGTATTTACAGAATTTCAATGAATCTTTTTGAGTATCGGTTTGTTTGAACTCAGAATTCATGACAGAAAACATATATTCTTAATCATTAGATTGACCCCTTTAAGTTCAGAGCAATAATAATAAGAGACAAAACTATATAGTTATAAAATCAAGCTTATAAAACTGATAAGGAGCAAGTGAGCATATTTAGAAGATTATTTAGATTTAGTTTGTGATAATTATGATTCTTAATATGAAATTAGAAACGACTAAATATACTTCTTGTATGAATTCTACAACACGCACACATTCTACAAACGCCTAAGGTGAGAGTTGGAAAAGAAACTCCCGCAAGCTTTAATTTTTGTCCGTTAAAAGCAGGTGGTCCTCTATCCCAAGCTTTCTCCGCCGCTTGCCAATTTTCTCTCTTCCGCACTCTCTCTCTTCGCTTAACCCTACGACACTACACTACACCTCTTGCTTACATCAACAATTCTGTGCTCTCTCTGCTTGTACTTTTATTTTCCCCTCTAGCTTAAGCTGCACCATTTGCGCATCTTATCCATCATCAGGAGTCCAGGGTCTGTAGTAACTTCACGTAACTTTCATTGGATCTTATATGTTAATGGGGCTGTTTTTAACCGAAGCTAAAAAGCAAAAATGTGTCTATATTGTTTGTGATTTGATGTGATTTTTGAGGTAAATTATCACCCACAAAATTCGGGTGATTAAAAGCAACTGTGAAATTCTGAGTCTTGTCACTGTATCACTAGCTGCAGTCTGCGTTTTTGAGATGTTTTTGAAAATTGTGACTGCAGGGTTTTACAAGGGGTTTTGAACCTTCGGGAGCCTCATAGAGTGGTCCTTCATCAATTTTTTTTTACTAGGACCGACCTAAGCTACTCCCAGTACTATAATGGTAGCAGTGTAGATCATAGGTAGTGCAGCTTTATTTGATGGTGATCATTAACAGTTTGGACCCAGATAGGGATCAGAAATTGGGAGTTTGAAAAAATTATATAAAACCCTAAAATCAAAAGTGTTTTTTTTACAGTAATTGGTTCGGATTGGTGATTATGGTTCTGGCAGTGGAATTATTGTTGTAGATCCAAAGTACTTTTTGACAGTACGATGTCAGAACGGAACATTGGGCCAGGGTCAAGTCAAATATGTGATTGATTAATTTCCCATTGTAATCAATGATGCTTTTTTTTTTCTTTGAATATATATATTTTTTTAAACCGCAAGGTTAATTAAAAATATTCAAGAAATAACTTAAAAGAAAAAAAAAGAAATAGCATAATTTATATATACTGATTGAAAAATATGATTTTTGTAGAATAGCGATATGCAATTAAAAAAAATATTAAATAAATAGGATAGAGGAAAAATAAGAGATGTAAAAAGAAAATAAATTTTGAAAATATATTAACACTCTAATTACAATATCACCAATATTATAAAAAAATCTCAATAAAATGAATTTAACAGCATAAAAAAAGTGATCAACGATGTTCCAATTGAGCCACATTTATTGTCTAAATCTGGAGGGTGACCCATTTGTTTTTTGATGTCGCGTGTAGCTCACTCGGGTTACCGTTAATCACATTTCATAGTGTTTTTGAATTTATCTTGTTAAGATTTATTTGAAGATAATAGTGGTGTCGTAATCGGAGCTTTGACATGTCTCTCGAGTCTTTTTTTAATTTTTATCTCTCCTCTCTCCTCTATCCTCTCCCCATTTAATATTTTTTACTGGATGTGAATAGTAACAAGTTATAAAAGTCATGTTTTTCAACCGTGATATGTACATACTGTGTTATTTCATTTTTTTTTCAACGATGTTATTTTTCCTTTAAAAAAAAAGTGTAAAAAACAAAAAATAGCCTTCTTTTTTTGTTCTATAATTGGCTCTTGGATACAGGCTGATCACTGTTAGGATTTTGGTTGGGGTCGGAGTGTTTGCTTTTGTGATTTGATATGTTTTTTAAAGTGTTTTTTCCATGAAAAAAACATTAAATTGAAGTTTTTAGATGTTTTTCCAATTATTTTGATGTGCTAATGCTAAAAAAATAAAAAAATCTATAATAAATTATTCTAATGTATTTTTAATTGAAAAATATTTTTGAAAAACACTTTACACCACGTTACCCCCCCCCCCCCCACACACACACACAAAAAAAAAATTAATAAAACAAAGCAAAGATAAATATATGTACTATCTTTTTCTATATAACTTTAAGTCTTCAAATTGAAAAATTAAATATCAATAATGTAGTGTTGGAAGACAAGGATTACATGGAAAACTATATTAGAATGTGCCCAGCTAGTGTTCGTATAATTCCAGGACCAAGCTAATGTAGTTATTCATGAATAGACTAGCCATTTTGTCTTTGATCGGACCGATAATCCAAATATTAATTCGATAATATCATGTAATCAATCAAATTAGAAAAAAAAAAGAGAGAGAGAAAAGAAATTTGTGTTCAACACCAAGAAGTTGTTGTTAGAAGTAGTCTATCTAGGGCTTGCAAAAAGAAAAGAAAATATGGGATTGTCTTTTTCTTGTAATGATTAAGGTCATATTTGTTTTCCGAAAAGTGATTTTCGGGAAACCACTTTTCAAACTTTCCTGTGTTTGTTTGTCATTAGAAAAGTTGGTCAACGGAAAACACTTTCCAGTCAAAGAAAAATTTGGCTTGGTTTTCAAGAAAGTGTTTTCCTGAAAAATTTGGGCGGAAAACACTTTCCAAAAGTTGTGAAAATTTTAGAAATATCATATTATTTGCTAATTATATCAAATTTGATCTTTAAACTTTTGATTGCTATATATATTTTGTTTTGAATATTTATTTTTCAATTTCATTCCTTAAAATTTAATTTTTATATTAACTTTGATCCTCATTTTTATAATTGTTATTTGGTTTTCTCTTGTCATTTTCTTATTGAAATTTTTTATCTATCAAATTTGGTCTCATTCTTTTGATTGTTACTTATTTTATTTGAAATAATTTATGAAATGTTAATTATTATTTTAATTTCTTCATCTTTTATTTTTATTTTATTTTTTAGATTTTATTTCTATTATTATTTATTTTATTTGAGATAATTTATGAAATTATATTTTTTTTCAATTTCGTCCTCATTCAACTTTTTAATTTGTAAGATTTGTTCCTCGTTATTTTAATAAACTTGAGAAAATAAAACATTAATAAGTTATTTTCTAACTTATTTTCCATGACATATTGAAAAGTGTTTTCCAACTTATTTTTCATCATGTATATTACCAAATATTGAAAAATAATTCGTTTTTCCGGAATTCACTTTTCAAAAAAAATTATTTTTCAGTAAACAAACGAGGCCTAAGAATTTTAATTTTATTTTGATGGTAAAACTTTTAAAAGTAATTAGTTTATTGTCATTTTGCTTTGAATTTTTAGCCAAGAGATGTGTAGTAGAAGAAGTTGACATGCCCAATCACTTTGATATATAGGAAGTGACGGTGTGTGTGTGTGTGTGTCTTAGATAGGAAAACTACAAGTCTAAACTAAATGCCACTTTAAACTAAAAGTTTCGAGGTCTTTAAAGTCGAGGCTTAACATAAAAAAGAACAGGGGGCTATTTACATGTCCAACTTTAATGTTTGTTTGCTGCATTTTCAACCCATGGCTATTTGTTTCTTTCATTTAGAGGACAAATACCCAGCACATTATGATATATAGTAACTATCTGACTTGTGCTTTATCAGGAGCTGAATATTTTTTTTTTTAAAAAAAGAGTATTTATAAATTTTTACGATGTGTTTTTATATATAAAAAAATCCCAAATTGAATTCATAAAGTTCTTGTATATGTCTAATTAAATAAATTAAGAACCATTTATGTAATAAAAAATTATCAAGCCTGATCTCTATCCAGTCGAAGTAAACCAGCCAAACACATGACTTGAGTAATGAACTTAATTGGGTTCAACAATTTTTTTATAATAATTTCTTATCTAAAATAAACATTTATAAAATTAAGAATCAACAAAATAACAAAATGTTTTGAAAAAAAATTAAATTGAAACAATTACGTTAACCAATTAATTATCAACCCAATATAAGCGATGAAATTAGAAAAAATAAAGGGGAAGAACAATTAAAAAAACAAATGTAATTGTAATGGATAAGAACAAAAGAAAAAAAACAGAGAAAAAAACACCGGGCTAGAAAGGCCCATAGCTCTTGGACCTCCACAAAAAGGCTCAGGCACGCAGGCCTCGAGCAGCCTACACACCTGAACTTAATATATATATTTTTTTAATTTTTTTTAAGGAACAGATGATAGGTCATCCACTCCTCAATGATTTGAAAAAAAATAGAGGTGATGTGTCGTCTCTACTACTTAGATTCATGTGACCTTCGATTGCTAGAAAATCAGGCTACTCCGTTTTAGATCAAGAAAAACCCACTTTTAACCACATCTTAACCCGAAAAAAAATAATTATAAAAACATCATAAATACCTTGTAAAACATATTCATATCTTTTAACAACCTAAAAATTGTCTCCAAAACCTACAATCTACTCAAAACTTTTTTTTTCCAGTTTAGATCCACCATTTTAGGCAAGTTTAAGAGGGAAACAACACCTTGTCTAAGCTTTATTCATCAAAAGGAGCGCCATTGAAACCAAAATCGCCCACTTTCATGGCCAAAATCGATCTCAATGAAGAAGTTTTCTTTCTATCATTGGAATATGAGAACACTCTCTCTTCCCTCTCAAATCAGGGATAAAAAAAAAGAAAATGAAATTTAGGATCAAAATTAAATTTCATAAATTGTTAGGGACTGAAAACTTATAATCTAAAAAGTTGGAGGACTAAAGTATACTTTGGCCCTACTTTTAGCAAAACCATCTTTTTTTTTGCTGTATTTTTCATTCTAGTTCCCTATCTTTGAATTTTGTCATTTCTTAATAAATATATTTTAATTGGTCATTAATTTGGGCCTATAAGGATAACAAAAAAAAAAGATTTGACAAAATTCTGTGTGTGTATGTGTTTTAATTAGGATAGTTTTCACGAAATGGGGATTATCAGAATAAGACTATATATGCCTTGTATGGTTCAATAATATTGGAACTATATATCGTATATGTCAATCCATCATATTATATAGTATGAGGACAACATTGATGCCAAGGAATTATAATGTCAATCGATCCATCATAATAGTATGTGAGGAAAACCTAACACTGCTGCCATGGAATTATAATGTCAGTGATTACAAATTCTTTCGCCCTTCTTGATGGCGGCTGCATGGAGTACCATGTTTTACCTTCGATGGCTATAGTATTCCTATCAAATCTTGGGAACCAGGCCACTCTGTGCAAAAGCTACTCGTATTGTTTTCCTATGCATTTTCTCAAGAGACAATCATTAATTGTACAAACCAGGTGTGCATATCATTGGCTTGATTCACATAGACGAAGTCGCTAGAGAGTTCTTAATTCCGTGTTTCTTTTTTTGGTGAATTAATTGTATGTTTTTAATTTGTACTTAATTTATTAATTAGAGATTGACTGTTGGATTAAAAATGTTGCAAATAAAAATCAGTCCATTGTTTTTAATTATGTCAACCTAAATGACATATATAGCATTAAATTCTTATTCTGATCACATCTTCGAATATAATTTTTTTAGCACGTCTTTTATACTAATACACCGTCTATTTGCTGTAAATTAATTATCTTTTCTTTATAACCAATATATATGATCAAATTAAGATAAAAGGGGGGAAATCAATTACTAATTTAAAATTAAAAAGTTAAGGGAACTTGAAATTGCACATGGTGATTAAAGGAGAAGGAAGAAAAGGAAATTGACAGTGTTCAATTAACTCCCGATCGATCCCTTTTCACTCTAGTCTTTTTGGCAAATAGCTGCAATCAGGCATTGGCCTAGTATTCTTGACACCAACGACAATTCAATCATAGATGTGTATATTTGGAAATTGGAATTGCCAAGAAACTAAATTGGTGATCAGTTAGTCACGACCATACTATTGTTTGAGTTTTTTCTTCTTCGTTGCTTCCATAAATACAAAATAGTGAAGCAATCAATGCGAGGATAAAGCAAATGTAATAAATAATTCATGGAGGGTTTGTCCCTTTTATTCTGTTAGCAAGCTTGTGAAAGGCCCCTTTGAGATTCCAATCAAGAGGGAAAAAAAGAAAAAAAAGATGGAAGGATTTCTTGGAAAGATTTGGGAGGGGAACCAATTAATTAATTGTTTTTTCTTCTCATATATAGTACGTTTTCAGAAATGAATTAATTGATCCTTGGCAAACATTTGTTGTCGTTACTCCATTATAGGGCTATTGAATATCAAAATCTTACGCGAGAAAATTCGAACCTTGTGTTACATACAAGTAGCTAGAAGAAGATGATATCACTTTGAGTCTTTGACATTCACTTACAAGTATGTTGGAGCGATGTGGTAAATGAGAAAAAAAAAATTTAAATTAACGAGAATCCTTGTTGTTTAGGCCTATATTCATGAGCTTATACAATAAGGCGACTCTAATTTAGGCCTATACAGCGCACAAGGATAACTCCTCTCGTTTCAAGAGTGGGTTAAATTGAACAATGTGAATCTCATCTATATACCTTGATTTTTTTTTTGTGAAACCATGTTAGATAACGTGATTTATCAGTGGGATTTACTCGGTTTTTTTTTTGTCACAAAAAAAAGGTAGGAGTGGCACCCTGTATATAGACTCCTCAAGGTGTATTTGCTTATATATTTTTTTTTATTAATATGGATAGCCGAACCAGCTTGCGAATACCTCAACTAATTTTATGGGTCCTAAAGTTAACGACCATGTATACCTTTACTAAACCTGAAGTTGTAAAACTCGACTTGGTGATCTCTAGATAAAAAATCTAAAATTTAACCAATTAAGTTACATCTCTTATAATTGTATTTGCTCATACTTGATAAGGCATGCTGTTTCTTCTTCTACCATTGAAGAAGCATGCTCCATAAGCCCAACAGAAAAGAGACCGTAGTGTACAATACGTATCTAGGTTTACCCCCCGCCAATCTCACTTGAATGTTTGGTTTCGAGTCGTTCTCAAAGCGAGGTAAATGAAAGCACCCCTAGACCACAAAGTTTAGAGCACGAAATTTTTTGAATTCACTTATTCGAAAACGCGTGAAATTCTTTGAAAAATAATTTCTGACCTTCTGCATTTGAATGTTCAGTAAAACTAGTATATTACTTGAAGAAATTTGATCATACAATCTTTCGAAGCAACTTGACCACCCAAGGTCTATACCCACTCATTACTCGATAAATTTGATCACATTTTTTGGGAAGAATATATATATATTCTTATGTAGTACTTGATCAACACATTAAGTTAATTACACCGAACTTCGAAACCTGCCTGCTAAGGTGGCCTCCTATTGTACTTGTAGCCAATATTGATAGTTCATGTGTGATTATACTCGAGGGTCCCTGCACCTGATATTTTGTCCCTTCAGAGATTTTGAAACTCGAAACCCAGTTTTCTAACCTGTATAACATTAATTGTCAATCGATGAAATTAACTGCCCAATTATCAATCAGAAAAGAGGACCTACAAAATAAAGATCTAGAAGTTAGAATTGTCTTGCTCATCTGTGCAGGTGTTCGTCACAATATATAATTTTGATAGTGAAACATATAAATATTGCTGAGGAAAGATCAAAGCAAGTACATGTGAAAGCTAGCCGGTGTTTTTGTCAAAGCAAAAAGTGAATTCTAATAGGAAGCTAGTGTTGAATGATCTTCACAGACTATGTAGCGACTTTTTGTGAAATAATTAACTTGACTTTGCCTAGTGTGCCCAGAGATACCAGTGGGAACCCAGCCAATAAATTACCTAGCGGCTAGCGTCCACCTATGTATAGGTGGGGTTCCTCCGGCAAAGAGGCAATCGTACAATCAAATTTTGTGGTCCATTTTATAATCAATAAATTCAGTGTTTCCTACATTTTTTTTTTGTTCATATGGTGTTTTCTACAATGCTCTGCTCAAGTTACGAAGGCACTATAGTTAATATATTCTTCTTCTTCTTTTCTTCTCTTACATGAACATTAAATAATATGTTCTTCTTCTTTGATGAATATTTACATTTTAGTGTATTAGGGTTATGAGTTTTATTAATTACATAATATTTAATCCGATAAATATTAGTGAATGCGATATTAAATATCTATATAACAAGTGTTAAAATAAAAAGTTTTTCAATTAAAATATTGTTACGATACATCTTTTACCAAAAGGTTCATTGAAAAATATTTATGTTGTTTTGCATACAGAAAATTCTATGTTCCTTATAAGACCATAATAGAAAGGATGAGTGGCTTAACTTCTAATTTTAGTAATGTGCATGGAGTTATAAATGATAATAGTTATTCTTATAGGAATATGACAATGGATGCAATATGAATTAATCAGGGTTATGCATGTGAATGTTCAAGTGTTGATGAAGAACTAAAGGCAGCTGTAACTAGGTTTTTTAAACTTTTGAAAGATTCCAATGAGCTATTATAGGATGGGTGTACAAATCACAATAAATTATCAATTGTTGTATATATGTCCACCATCAAGTTACATCATGGGCTGAGTGAGGCTGGTTATGACAGAATCATTGAATGGGCAAGAACTTTTTTACTTGAAGAAAATAGGTTGAAAGAGAACTTCTATTTTGCTTAAGATATTAGAAAATTATCATATGTCCAAACTACTGGATGTTATAATATCGTGAAAATATAGATTTTATCGAGTGTAAAACCCGTGGGCATGCTCGGTTTAAACCCAAAACTAGTAGGGGAAGGACTCTTATCGTACATAAAAAAACTAAGATACTTTCCAATCACTCATAGGCTACAAATGCTATTCATGTCTTCAAAGACTACTGAGCATATGACATGACATAATTCACATGATACGGAGGATGGAGTTATAGTGCACCCTTTTGATGGTGAAGCTTGGAAGCAGTTTAATAGTGTTCATCCTCGGTTTTCAATGAAACATAGAACGTATCTAGGATGCTTATAACTAGTAAGTGATATCCAAGTTTTTCTTGAGGTAGTCACAATCTGTGACTTCAAAGAACCGGACAAGAAGATTCATGATTACATGACCATGCACATCGAACGATCTATTCCATTAATTCATGTGCAAAACAAATTATTCTATAATATGAAAATGTTTAACTAATATTAGGTTTATTTTGCAGGCTACGGTGCTTGGGTGTGATCTAAGATCAATGAAATTTTTTGTTGAAACCCACATATGGAAGGAAGATAGACAGAAAGGGATGCAACAACTCATAAATAATCGAGCCTAGAAGTTCGTGGTAAGTTGGATTTCAATGTTTTTTTAAAAAGTTGTTTTTTTTATATTTGTTGACTTTTTTTTAGGAAAGATAAAACACTCGACTGTGTGAGAGATACATGGATGATCATTCAACCCATCTAAAACTTGATCTAAATTTTTGGTTAAAGGTTGGGTTTACTGGTGGACTCGATATAAATCTGGTTTATGGTATCTCCAAAATTGTGAACAAGGATACACGAGCGAGTCGTAGTGTTTCGACCATTGGGACCTCGAAACATTACCATAATTTTATGGTAATGTCTCTTTTTTGCAATGACAGCTAAAACTAAGATTCTTTCTTAGTTTCTCGTGTTTGTTAAATTTAAATCATGTCAATCATTTGACTTCATCTTAAAATGAACTTACTTTCATGCTTTAAACGAAACAAGTAGGACTTGAACCATTCCTTTTTTATTGGGAGATTACCACTAAACTAAACACCTATTGATTAAAATCACATTACTATTTTTTATCACGATATATTCAAATAATTCCAGATCATAACAGACAGGAAATTAACCTGTTGGAGAGCAAAGAGAGGTACTTGACAATATGTCAATCCAAGAACAAAACCAAAACCTACGGCATTCAGGCATGAACGAAAACCCTTGCTATTGATTTGAACTCACTAATGTGGATTATGAACATAATCTATGATGTTCTCGAGAGAGCAGTGAAATGCCAGTTGCCCATATAATTCAGTGTGTTGCCGCTGTCAAAGGGTAGTTTCTTTGAATACTTGGCATCCACAAGGCACGCGTTTGTCATTCACGAAGTCAGAGAAAAAAGCCACGCACCTTGTTGATCACATACATATTCCCTCTCATGTTGAGACAATTGAATTGAGCATTAATATAATCTAACATCTCTGCCCATAATTGATACCTCAACGGCTTAGCCATTACATCGTGTGGACAATATAGAGCATTTTCAGCGCATGTACTTGTTCGATTGGTTCAATATATAGCTAGAATTCCATGCACATTTATAATGATAAGAATAAGCATAAATGCCATTAAAAGTAGATACGGATGAAAATGAATATTTGTGGATAAGATTTTTATTATGTTTATTTTATATACTCCATTAATTATTTATCAAGTAAAAACTTTTAAATATTCATACATCCAATCTATTGGGTTTTCATTTTAGATATTCATTACTTGATTATTTAATAAAAAATAATATGAATATGTCGAGTCAAGTCTCGAGTTGGATTTAACAATATTTATATTTTATTCATTATTCATCTAATAAAATAACTATTCATAAAAAAAGGCATCTAGCTAGTTCCTATAGCATCCATTATATTCAAGTGAAATTATCATTCGTAAATGGAATTGCTCAAAATATAATTATACAACACATAAAATCATATAAATCAATTTTTAGATTTGCCGATAGAATTTTCTATTGGTATTTATAATCTCAATTCATCGGCACGAATTTAACTGACGAGCTCATGAATAGCAATACTCTGTCGGAAAAACTCTCATTAGTGACTTGTGGTCTGTCGATGAGTCCATCAATAATAATTTTCCCAACGGATTTACTAATGCCAAATGCACGCAAAAAAATAATTTAACCGCTTTATTCCACCGGTATTTTCATCAATGAATATAACATTTCAACGATAGAAAAATCATATATAATTTCATTAGTAATTTTTTTTGTCTATCGGTATTTTCTTCGGTGAATGACATATAAATATCAAACAAATCATTAGTAATTTTGTCGGTGAGTAAATAGTAATCGTGAAATTTGTAGTAATTCTTTTTCAACTTTTTAGAATATATTGATAGACTTAGTCCATGGGTAACCCTGTCAGTAATAATTTAATTTTTTTAAAAAAAATCTATTAAACAGAAGTAGAAAATAATTAAAATAAAATAAATTAATATAAAAATAAGATATTTATTATAAATTTAAACATGTATAATTTCAAATACAATTAATCTGAAATAGAGGCGCTGTAGTAGGAGGAGGAGGGGAAGGGTCATTGCCGATACCATAGGGAAAATAAAGGGGAATACATGTATCATCCATATGTGATCTCATTTCTATAATTACCCATTCTCAAAGTTCTGTCGTCTCAACACTGAGTTGTTCATAATCAACATTAAGATGGGTCATTTGAGCTTGTTGGTCTAAAATTGCCTGAACTTCAGAGTTTGAGTGCTTGGAACTAATTGTGAGCATCCAATATTTGAAACATTGTAGGTTGTCCGCTAGTACTTACCCTTAGTGTTAGAGAGACCGTATACTTTCTATCAGGTCCATCAAATGATTATGCCTCCAACCACAGATCCAGGTCGAGATCCGGATGAGTCGAATGATTGTTCTTGTACCTCTCCTTCAATTGGTTGTTATATTTATCCTGGAAAAAAAAACTCGGCAAATTCAGAAAAATAATAACTTAAAAAAATGGTTGAAGACCAGCATACCATAAAGTGCTGAAATTGGCTATCCACGAGCCGATGCACTCTTTTTTAGCGGTCATCACTATGCTTGTGTGCTTTCACAAAAAGCTCTATTGGGCGTAGCTCGCCTCAAAGAACTGTAGCCTGCTAAAGAAAATTGTTATTAGTTAAATATATTTATAGAGAACAACAAATAAAAAATGGATGTAATTAAAAAAGAATCTTACCATCCACTTTGCATGTAAAACAAACAAAATAGAGCCTTCGATGTTAGTGGTACTTGAACCTTGAACATGCTGGTTCTGATTCTCCGCACTGGAGTGTGATCTTCACACTAAATATTCAGACATCACGTGTTGAATATATTTCACCCACACAACCTCTGAGACATATGATGGTCTGAAAAATGAAAAAAACCTATAAAACAAATAAACACAAAAAAAAAATACAGAAACAACAAAAATATACAATAAAAATTAACATTTTAAAATTAAGTTCAAATAAAAAAGTAGGTAATTTTGCTTTTTTGAAGTAGGGAATCCTCAATAAAATTTGAATCAGAACAAGAATGTTGACAAATAAAATATAAAGGTGACCAGGTTTGTAGTGGGATGTTGATTTGTGACAGAATTGGAGGTCTGTGTTGTTTGCTGTAGAAAATATAGAGGAAAAAGAATAAATAAGGGAGAGAGGGAGAAGGTTCGCTTGTCAAATCATAAATTAAATATTACATATAGATTTACTAACAAATTTAAATCTGTCATTAACTTTATCTGTAAAAATAATACGTCATCGGATTTTTTAACTTCTTTTTTTCATTTCTGCTATTCACATTATAATTTCTTTGGTATATATGAATAAAATGTTTTTATTAGTATCTATTAATAGATACATTTAGGGTATATTATATTGAAAAAATCACTATAATTTACTGATGAAAAAATTATATTATATTTTTGTTTGTATTTATTAATTGTTTTTTTAATAGTGGTGTATATACATGGAAGGCTCATGATCATCATCGAAAGAGGGACCAGATTAGCCAATATGTCAATAGTGACAATACGGTCACCAGCAAAACACCCTTTGAATTTTCTACATTTCGATTATCTGTCATTATTATATATATTGTTTTTCTAATGGTACTGAGCGCGAGTCCTCGTTTGTCAAGATCATGGAATTTAAGGCCATATCAAGCAGGTGTGATATTTTATTTTGTAATATGGTTTAATTTAGATTATTTGGGCATAGAATATTGTAGTAATTCATATATAATACGAGTGGTTTGGTACGTAGTCTGCTCTAAATTATTTGTTAGTTAAGAGTAAATACAAATATCTCTATGGTAAGATATAGTCAATTCAACCAAAAACCGAATTTGTGAATATCAGAGAACTTTTATAATCAGTAAAACCAGGTTTTCTTAGCGAGGGGACATTAGCATTAGATTAGATCCATAGCTAATTTGGAGTATTATACAGTTATTAATTTAAGAAAATATCGTAGTTAACTAACCACGGTGACTTGATCATCATTCTAGAATTTCAGATGATTGGTCAAATTTAAACCTACTTTAGTTCAACAGGAATTTATTTATTCGATATTGACAAAACTTAGGTAATTAAATTAGATAAATTTTGAATGTTTCTTCATAGCTGAAGTTATTAAGATCTGAGATTTCTAAGGTTTTTTGTTTCAAGACGTGGAATGGCACATAAAAATTAGTCCGAACCCGAATATTATTTAAAATAAAATAAAATAAAATAAGCTCAATAAGCATTTCATTGAGATAGAGGGAGGGGTAATTGATTATAAATGGTCAGGGAGTTGCACTTATTAATTTACAATATGCCTTTATTTATATTTATGAACAATTCATGACTTGGATTTCACGGTCTGTAAAACAAAAGTATTAAACATTAAGATAAATTAAAAAAAAAAGAGAGATCATTATATATATATATAGAGGCCTCATCATTAACTTTACAATACATACATATATATAGAGATTAATTCTTAAGAAATCAAAGAAGAAAAAGGAAAGTTATGATCCATTTTGATTTAATCTAATTCCCACCAGTCCAAGTACTGAATATTACAGTCTTTATCTTGGTAGAACAAGGTAATGCAACGGGGGAGACAAGTAGCATTTAATCTCTACTTCTTTTTCCGTGAAATCAACTACTAATTAATTATTACGAATATTCTGATCATCTTCTACCAAATCAATAATAAATATATTTCATTTTCACGTAGTCCTGTTCAATTATCATCCGTTTTGCGTACGTTGGGAATATTAATAAATCAAGTATCATTGACAGCAGCCATTCAATTTTGGTGAATGCTGCTTAAATTATAGTAATTTAAAACCCTAAAAGAAAGATTTTTAGGTTACAAATCCAAACTTGCACGGTATCTTGACCCTATTCTATATTCATCGATCCATCAGCCTTCCTCTCTTTAAGATAATTAGTCACCGACAAGACTAAATTAAGTCAATTAATGCAGATGAAAAATAAAAAAAAAACCCAGAAAACAAAGAATTTCTTTTGGTGATCTTTTGTCTCGAGTGGATCTGCACGTAAACATGTATGTTTCAATTTGTTTGGTTTCTTTCTCCATTTTTCTCTTCTCATGTTTAGCGTACACACTTAATTTGCTGGGTTTATATCTCAAAAAAGAAGAAGGTTGATTGATCTTTGTACGTATGCTTAATATAATATAGTTGTTTGTATTGTTAATCACCAACAAATTCGTAATTAAGACTCCCTTTGCGAGCATTGTCATTGGATAATTAAGAAATGCATTTTCCACATGAGATTTTTCTCAATAATAAGAGATGTTTTTGAATTAGTTTGCACATTAAATGAAACTCAATTTTTTATTTGAACGATTTTAAGGATATTCTTTTCATTTTAATCTAGCGTATTGATAGAATAAATTTTTCTAAATATTAATTTTAAAATTCAAACTCGGATTGTTAAAAAAATAATTGAAAATCTTATAAAATAGTTTTCTAATTAAAAATAGTTTTTTATTATTATAGTTTTAAAATGATTTTTTATACTTTTAAAACTTAAAATATAAGGAGACATGTCTATTTTGTTCATATTGTCTCCATACCTTTTGTTCTGAAATAATAATTAAGCGATTCAAGTGTAAAGAATTAGGACCAACATATTTTTCCATGGCGTGACAAGAGAAAACAAATCAAATCAATAATTATGGTATATTTATGAATTGAAAATGGAATGAAAGTGCTCTTAAATATTACAACACTTTCGATTAAGCCCCTTAACTAACAAATCCCAATCAAGTCCCTTTCTTCTCATAGAAGTTAACCAATTAAACCCCTTTGTTTAATTACGGTCCCAAATCACGGTCCCAAATCTAGTGTAAATGGGTACCATCTAATTAAAATTAAATAGGAGATTCAATTGAGATTATAGTTTTTTGTAAGGAGACTTAAGAATGATACACATTAAGATATACATTAAGTAATATTTTTAATATATTCAGCCTTACATAATATTTTTTATGTAAATCTATTCAATTGATTTCATTTATTTTTATCTTTTAGGTCACGAGTTTTTTTATGTGTGAATTTATTTTTTATTAATTTAAATAAATAAATTTAGTAAAGATAATCAAGTAAATATCTCATTTTATATGATTGAATATCTTAATTTATATTTATCTCTTAATTTTTTTACTTTCTTTTTTGGTTGTTGTTAATAATTTTTTTCATTTATTTACATATATGATTATTGGTGTGTTTAATTAGATGTTTTTATAAGCGTTTTGATTTATAATTTGAATTTTTTTATATAAAAAAAACATTAAAATAACCAATACACCTGATATTTTTTTAAAAAAAAATTTTACAAACCGCAGCAGGGCATGGATTAGATAGCTAGTAACATATATTTATTGTCCAGGGCTGGCTAGGATCGATTTTGTTATTTATTATCCCCTTAAATTTTCTCCATTTTTCTCGATCTTTGTTTTTATTAAGGTAAAACCCATTACTGAGCAAGGGGGTTTTAGTCTTTTAGACCAAAGATTAAAGATCGACAGAAAATTACGTACTAGCCCATACATGCCAAGATAAATGACAACATCAAATTGCTATGATACTGCGAGAGAGAAAATCAGATACCTTGGGAGGGATCATTGTCACTTCAAAATAGTGCATCAATATTAACTCCAATTAAAATACAATATAAAATTAAAGTCAACCATCTACTTTTCATGCTATTTCCTCAAAATAATCGACAACCTTTTGTCAATTACCACGGTTTTTGGCTAATCAAATCTAGAAATTAATTTTAGAACTAACTTGTAAAAACAAATATGGGTTATTGAATGAATATCTCATATAATAAGTGGATTTTGTTAATATTTTTTATAAATATAATTATTGATATTTTTCAGTAAATGGATTTTGTAAGGTAATTATGTAAAAACTGTATATGCAAGGCAATAAAGAGGTGGCAAATTGAATTATCGCCCACCAATTTATTTCCCAGAGAAGCTCTTCACTACAGGTGCAAGCATATACAATCTCCTAGCTCTTTCTGACGAGGAAACAAGACAAAGCGTAAAGCACCCTCAGTGTACAATACAATAGCATTTGCCAGCCTTGAAACTGAGTGGGCTTATGCCAAAGCTTACACTTCAAAAATAGAGTCGGAAAGGTTAATGTGCTGATATTCAAAAATAGAAGCCCAGAGCGTTGTAGCTGTAGCTGTAGCTGTAGCTGTAGCTGGACTTCTCTACTGATGGAAACTCTCTTCTCTACTAATGGAACAGTCATTCCACAAGTGAAACATGATAATTCTTTTTTTTTAGTTCCACGCCCATAATATGGAATTTTGTTTGTGTTCTCAGCATGTAGAAAAAATAGTAATATTGACTCACACCAGGAACTGTTTCCTGTGCTCATACCTGGGGAGAAGAAGGCCACCACACCCTTACACCCCACTTCCCATCCTTCTGAAATTTGCGGTAAACTATTTCATGAACTTCTTTATGTAAATTGCACTGAAGCACACAAAAGAAATTGCAAAGGTAAAATCCGAAAGGGAAAACTAAATACACATATTAACAGAAAAACTAAAGGAGGAGGGGTTTTATTGTACCCCTCCTGACTATACATTAATAATTGAAATATTATTTTTATTTTTTTATTTAATATTAGATTTATAAAAAAATCATGTTTTATAATTTATTTTTTTTGAGGTTACCTCACACTCATGATTTGGACTGTAAGTTTGACGGGTTGACTTATTTTTTTTTCTCCCTTTTCTAATTGATTTTTTTTTTAATTTTATCTTTTAATATTAGATTTATTTGGAATTAGGTTTCGTGATTTGTTTTGGTTTATTTTTTTTTTGAGGTTATCCACATCTCATTACTAGGGTCATAGGTTTAGCAGGTTAACCCCAGTTGACTCGAGTCAATTTTTTATGTTCTTTTTTAATTGATTTATTTTTTCAAATTAATCTTTCAACATAAGGTTGATGGAGAATTAATTTTCATAATTTGTTGTAATTTGCTTTCTATTGAGTTATCTCGGTATCATGATTTGATCACGGGTTTGAAAGGTTAACCTGTGTTGACTCGGGTAGTGTTTTTGGGGGTTTTTTTTATTTTTTTTTTTTCAGTTTCATCCTTCAATATTATATTTATTGAAAATTGAGTTTCATAATTTATTTTGATTTTTTTCTATGAGTTTATCATGACCTTATGACTTGGTATTCAGATTGACATGTTGACTTAGATCGACTCAAATCGATTCAATATATTGTTATCTCAATGTTTATTAAAAAAAAATCTCATCTTAAATATTTATTTTGAGTCAAACTATATTTTTATCGGTCATCCAGATTATCTATGGACCTATCAAGATGATCAAGTCACATCGGATCAATTCTCATGCGATTTTAATTTTTTTCTACTAGAAAACAAATACTAGCAACTCTTGGATATTTTTTTACACGGTTTTAATTTTTTTTTCTACTAGAAAACAAATACTAGCAACACCCTGGATATTTTTTTATATTAATGTTTTTTTACTCAACCCACAATGTGGCGCAAACCAATAATCTAGTTATCATTAAAAAAACATTGTGTCTATTATTTAATTAATATTTTTTAATGTTATCCTTCAACATTGAGTTGATTGGAGATCAGGCTTTATAATTTTTTTTATTCATTTTCTATAATGTTATCTTAGTTTTTTAACCTAGATTTGTCAGGTTGACTCAAGCTATTTTTTCGTTGCTTTTTTTTTTTTTTTTTCTTCAATTTAATCCTTAAAATCTAGGTTGATTGGAAATTTGGATTTAGTTTTATTTTATTTTATTTATATAGAGTTATCATGGTCTTATGATCCGAGTCACAAGTTAGACTAGTTAACTCAGGGTTTTTTTTATCTTTTTTTAGTTTGTTGTTTTTTTAATTTTATTTTTCAATATTACGTTGATTAAAAATTAGGCTTCATAATTTATCTCAGCTTGTATTTTATGAGGTTATTCCAATCTCATGAACCAGGTCATAGGTTTGGTTGGTGACTTGAGTTGACTCATATGGTTTTTTGTTTCTTTTTTTTAATTGATTTGTTTTTTAATTTTACCATTTAGCATTAGGTTGGTTAAAATTGAGTTTCATAATTTTTTTTATTTTCTTTCTATGGGATTAACCCGGGTTGACTTAACTCGTTTTTTTAGTTGAATGTTGTTTTCAACTCCATTATTCAATATTGAGTTGATTGAGAATTTGGTTTAATATTTTTTTTTTGTTTTCTTTCTATAGTGTTATTAGGGTCTTATGACCTGGGTAGCAGATTTAACAGGTTAACCCAAGTTGATCCGAGTCAATCTAATATGTTATCATTTTAATATTTTAAAAAACATTGTCTTGTTTTTTTTAAAAATCAAATTAACAATATTTTTATCAGTCATTTTGGTTGTCTTTAAATTTATTAAATCAACCAAGTTACATCAAGTTAATTTTTATATTATTTTTTTGTTAAAAAAACATTAACAATATCTAAATAATTTTTTATGTTAAAAATTTAATTCACCTCCAAGCATATCTAATGAGTGGCCCAACATGCTTGATAAGTTTTTCTAGATATGACATGGGAGAAAGATTGTTCAAGAATAATAATAAGTTTAATCAAGGAAAAATAAAAGGAAAACAAGATTTGCATCCAATCATGCTGGTTATGTACAAATTAACTGGAATCAACAATGCAGAGAACTTGCACACCTTTATATTTAATACTCATCTACAGATTTATATTGCATTTTAAGTAAGAAAAGATTTGAAGAACTCGTATCATCTGCTAATCGGCTTATTTATGTCTAAATGGACCTTTTGTAGGGTTTTTTTGAGAAGAAAAAAAAAAAGAACATCATTTTTGAAACATTGTTTTTTCATTTGGAACTATGTAGCAAATATGAGAGTATCGGCTCTAATTTGATTTTATAATTTTTTTTATAATTTAAATTCTATTTAAAACTCAAATATTTCCCGTTCCAAATATAATAATTAGTTTAATTCAATTCATTCTAAACCATCTGTAAAAGAATTTAATAAGTTTACTAAATAGTAAATATTAACTTCAAAGTTTAAATCCAAAAAATTATGAAAAAAAAATTCTTAATCACCAAACCAATTCCTTGAAATTAATAAAACATGATAATGATCATATGTGATCCACAAGGCATGATTAGTTAGACCCCAGGGGCACTGGTCCTTTAAACCCGCATATGATTAAGAGGAAAGCACCTAACTTCATTTCAATGATTTTTGTTTTTTATTTGGTAATAAAAAATATCATTGGACTATTTTGTAGTTTTTATATTTTAATTAAAACTAAGTTTTCTATCTAAACACTTTTAAAAATACACTATGTATTCAGAATAATTTAATAAATATTTTTAGATAGTATTTGCTTTTATGGTAGCGTCATATTTTTAAAAAAATAATTTTTTTTTTAAAATTTAAGTGTTTTTTAAATATATATATATTTTTACTGATATAAAAATAAAAAAAATATTATTTTAATATATTTTTAAATAAAAAATATTTTAAAAAACAATCAATACTACAATTTCAAATATATCTTAAATATTAACTTCATGATTTAAACTCATAAAAAGGGAGAAAGCAAGCTTTTTTAATCATTAAAAATAATTCCCTAGTTATTTTAATGATTCAATTCACCCGATTGAGAGGAGGGAGGTTGTTTTTCTATTTGAACCGCAAGCATATAGCCACCGTAAAGAACATTGATGGCAGGGCATGACATCACAAAAACTAAAATCTTATTTCTGCCAAGGTTTCTTGTGGGCATGACATTACAAAAACTACATGTCAACGTGTGATGGCCTTCACGCCATTCAAGTGGCCTGTGAGAGTCCATATAAAAACTAAAATCTTGTTTTTGCCAGGGTGTTAGGAGCAACACGTCGTTCTCTGTCCTACATTTTGACGTGTGCTCACGAAGGAGGTTTAGTTGGGCTACGATGAAAGTTTTTCTCTCTCTCTTTTCTCTCTTATTCTCTAGAAAATCACGCCTAAACTTCCAAGAAAACAAATTATGTCCTCTGGTTTGTAATCTTATTAATTTTGATCCTCCTTTTAATTATTGCTTATTTAGCTTTTGAACCTTTTTGGAATTTGGATTTTTTTCAATTACATCCCTAAGTATTTTATTCAATTTGATTTTTTTTATCCAGTTTGGTCGCTCTACTTTTAATTGCTCTATTTTTGTGCTTTATACTTTCTTAATTATTTGTTTCATATAATTTCATTTCTTTATATTTTATTGTATTTTTTTAATTTATTACTTGTCCTCATTGTTTTGATTGCTATATTCTTATTCTTTTCTTGATTTATCTTTTTTTTTCAATTTTATCTAATTTCATTTGGTTTTTTATCAAAAAAATTTCCTCATTCTTTCATTAATTTTTTTAATCTTTTTCCTAGTTTTTTTTTGTTTTACAATTGAGCCCTTAATTATCTTCTTTCATTTTTTATATCATGTTTGGTCTGCATTGTTTGGGTTTTAAATTGTTTTACAATTGAATATTTTTTTTTGTTATTTATTTTTTATGATTACATTTCAACATGGCAATCCTTTATTAAAAATTGATTTTTTTAAAACAATTCATCATTTGTCATTTGGTTATTAAACCCTTAGTTTCATTATTTGTTGTGCTTTTTTTTTTATTGAGTTATCACAATCTCATATTATGAGTAATAAGTTAGTCAAGTTGATCATGGTTGTCTTAGATTTGTTTTCCTCAGTTTTTTTATGAATTTTTTTTTTTACAATTTCATGCTTTGGCGTTAAATTATTGTTTCTTGAGTTCTGTGATTTTTTTGCTCTTTTTTTTTGGATTATTATGGTATGTATTAATTAAGTTAATCTGAGTTAACTTGTATTTTTTTTCTTTTGGGTTATCCCGGGTGGATGATTTTTTCCCTTGAGTTATGTGATTTTTTCATTATCAAATCCAACTTCATTCAATGTCGTAAAAACCAAAGGAAAGCATTGAACTTTCTACAAATGGGCAGGGCAGAACAGTTTTCTTAGACGTAATCCACAAGAACAATTACCAAACATCCTACCTCTTAGGAGTTGGAATCCCCTGCCAACAAATCTCTTGGGACCATAGGATAAGAGCTGTGTAAAGGCTGGTTTCAGGATAAAGGGACTTGGTCTAGTGTGCAAAAGCTAGCCCAGGATACCCTGCGATTCAAAAAAATAATAATCCTAGCTCCTAGGCCTTGATGGATAATACTGGTTTGGCATGGACAAAGCCAAGTAAATGTAGTTGAGAGTGTCAATACAAGGATTGTTGATCCAGAGATCGCACTCGCTGAGAAAGGAAAGGCTCGGGCTGAAGAATGTGGCAAGAAAATACTGAATAGGGAGATAATTGAGACAGGAGAAGCATATTGTGGTAAGAGATTTTCTACAGGTGAAACACGAAGGGTAGAAGGAAGATGGGCTAGTGGGGAAAGTGATGGGGCAGATGGGTTGCGGCTGCCAATAGTGATTTTTTACAGTTGGTTCAAATTCGGTTGAACCGGTTCACTCAATTTCAGCTTTCTAAAACTAAACCGGACCGAATGGCTTTTCTTGTTTTTAAATTGGTTTTCTTGGTTTTTTTTCTCTGTTCAATTTATTTGATTTTTTCTCTCAATTTTCTTTCGTTTTCTGGGTCTATAGTTTTTTTGAACACCTCTTTGATACTATATGAACATCGGAAGAGGGCAGCGCTCCCAAAA
This sequence comes from Populus nigra, assembly GCF_951802175.1. Taxonomy (NCBI): domain Eukaryota; kingdom Viridiplantae; phylum Streptophyta; class Magnoliopsida; order Malpighiales; family Salicaceae; genus Populus; species Populus nigra. The sequence goes on along the minus strand of NC_084852.1, from coordinate 41,846,758 downwards.
CCTTGTATTGAATTATTTTCGGAACCCTGGATTTTGGCATTGTTCTAGGAACCTTTTAACAGCTTTTGCCACAGTATTGTTATAATAAACAATTCGACTCTTAACTCAAGGCAGGAAATCGCACCACAACCTTTTCCTAGCACGTGTTTCCTGGAAATAGGAAAAGCTTCACTTTTTTAATATGGGATAGGAATCCCTCAGAAGGATAGAGCAAAATCAATAGCCATTCTGAAAATGAACTGGACAAGACAGTCACATATTCTCCCCAACAAAATCCCTAGAGAAGTCATTCCCGAGAACTACGAAAACGAATCACTTTACTGATGTAATAAGAAAAGCATCCCCTAACATGATTCAAATTCCAACGACAACAGCCTTTAAGTTTCCGCGAGATCATCCAGTTACTAGTCCTTGAGATCATTCCGCGTGATCACTAGTTTCATCATCAGGTACTCTTAACTTGTGTAAAGCTGGACGGTAGATTTGCAGATTGTCAAACCTTGTCTTGAAGTCTAAACTTTGTTTCAAGATTCTCGACCACAAAGCATACACATGAGGTTTTTTCAGGCAACAAAGAAAGAAAAAAACTCGCAGGTTCGCTTATCACCAGCTGAACCACGAATTAACGGGGTTATAAGAGATGAGATATGACAGGTTTCTACGAAGTTTAGTTCTGCCTACTACTATTATTAACCAGCACATAAATTCGCTAGTATTAACACTGTGAGAGCATATTGCATTTCTCAGCAACTCTAATTATCCCATGAGTTAGCTGCATTGTGAAAGACACCAAACAGTCTACAATATTCTGTCATAAAACCAACACTGATCATGGTTTTCAAAAAGAAGAAGAAGAAGAACCTCCTTTCAGAAAAGTGAACTTTCACTCAAACGATGATCATAATTTAAAGAACAAGGTTATATATGATGATTTAGATGTATACCTAACCTAAAAAAATAACACGCAATAAGAAAGATAGGTATCGAATTAAAGTATCAAGTTGAACAAAAGAAGCAATCTCTATTTATGTTTAATCCCAATAAATTATGGAAGTTGCACGCAAATTCTTTCATTCTTCTTCCAGATTAAACCTGGGTAATTTTCAGGATTCAAAACACATCATCCACCTCTATGCAATTTTAACTCCAACATGAATTGTTGGTCCTGGTTTAGAAAGGAAGATGAATGAGAATCGTTGATAACAGTCAGGACCAAACTGATCACAACTGACCTATAAGAAACCATCACCTCTTCACCATCACATCGTGCATTGTGGAAGCTTTATGAGTTCTCAATGGTTGCAGTGGTAATTCTTATTGGCCGTGTCCTTTCCTGCTCACCACTACGTCTCCAAAATGCCCTCCTCCACCAAACCTCAAATCCCCTTTGTATATTAGGACAATCTTCACCAGAATTCAGAAACCGATCAAACCAAGCAAGCAAAATATCCTGCTGCCATGCAAGCGGGAGAGTTAAAATTGTGTTACTCAGACCATCCTCGATCAAATGTCGATCAAGGCCTTTTGATGTCCTCCTCATCCAACCAAAATCATCATAAAACGGCACCAACCATGTCTGTAGAAGCAAGCATCTTGCTTCCTTTGATGCCAACAACTGCCCCTTTCCGATCCCAACAAACAGCCTAGCTGTAACTCTACTAACCTCATACCTATGAACAGCTGGAATTTTAGAATGTACACCAGATAATTCAGATTGAGAGGCCCATGTTTTCAAAAATTCCTCAGCAATCTGTCTATCAATCAAAATATCCAAAATCCAATGCAAGTTATCTGCTTGTCGTGCAATCTGTCCAACGTCATTCAAATCCCCTGAGGCTGCACGGAGAAAGTGGTCTTGAAGCAATTGCAAACACCCATTGCATGCCAAGTACAATGACTCTTTCCGAAGGTCATTCTGAGAAGAATTCTCGCGAAGCATCTTTGACACTAAACCTTTCATCTCACGCCTCGCTTTCTCGTCTTTGCCTTCCAGAACTACATGCAAAAGCTTGAGAAGCACTTCTTCGTTGTCACTACTATCATCAGCTCCATGAGTAGCTTCAACAGAAACCCTCTTCAAAACTTCGCCTGCTCCAACCCCTTCAAGGCGAAGCTCCGATAACAGCGAAGCCACCTTCTCTTCTTCATCCTCAGCCCATGGAGCAGCCTCTAAGTACTCCAAACAAGATAAAACCCCAGCATCAAAACCAATTGCTGCAGAAACCTAAAGTAGAAAAAACACAAAACTAACATATTAAGGACCTCATAACCCTAACCAACCATCCATATTCCCAAAAATTCAATCAACAATAAAGATCAAAACTTTCAGAAAACAAAAAACAGCCTACATTTCTTCAACCACAAAAAAATATAACTAATAACCTTTTTAACTCCACTGATCTATTTCCACAGTTCCTCCTCAACTAAACATATCAATCTAAAAAAATATTAAATTTAGTTTCTATTTCTACGGTTTCTAAAAAAAAAAAACAAACAAACAAAGACTTTACCTTTAAAATACCAAGAACTCTAGACACATCCTCTTTCATAAGCTTCCTTCTCAGATCCTTACAATACATTAACCTCAACGTCTCAATATAAACTTCAACATCATCACAATCAGCAATCTCGACGACGTAAGGAGTCGACATTCTTTGTTGCTTATTAGACCACTTATCCGATAATTTCACTGCAAAAAACCGACTATGACCCACCAAGATCTGCCTATGCACATCCATTGAAACGCTAATCCCATCTTTAGAGCTCAATGTCAACTTCACATCACTAGAATTCGAATCATTAAACTGATTGCCAGGACTCCTGTTTCCTAAAATGTCAGTTATACGTTGCAAGATTAAAGCTTGCCTATCTTGAACCGACATTTGACTGCTCTGGGTGTTTCTGAAGCTGATATTTCCATTGTTGGCGTTAATGGGCATCTGGGTTATAGTTCTGGGTTGCATTTCGGGTTCACTAGCCATCATTTCAAAAAGGGTCGGGCTTGACCGGGGTTTATGATCAGGTGGTGGAGGTGACATAGGGTTTAGCAGACCGGCAGTGAGTGCAGAGTTAAACTTAGTAAAACTAGAAGGGAAAGAGGGGTGTTCATTTGGAGAAGAAATGTGGTGGTGGCCATTTGTCAGTGTTGTTGTTGTTGTTGTAAAGTCCATGACCGGTGACAGACTTCCTGGAGACAACTGGATCTTGAATTTTGAAGATAAAGTTGTAACCGAATCGAGTTGAGGACTCGGGTTGATGGGCAAACGGGTTTTTTGCGGAGGTGGCGATGGTGGTGGAGGAGGTGGAGGTGGGAGAGGTTTAGAAGCTGGACAGCACCAAGTGTTGTCTGGGGAGACTATAGTTGGTGGGTCAAGTTTCCGGGTTTGGGCCAAGTACGCAGACCCAGAGTTATTATTTGTGGTGGCGGAGGCAGAGGAGGAAATGGTGGTTTCACGGTATTTACGGCGTTTGGGCTTGATGGGCTGAGCTTGGACTTTAATGTGCTGAGCTTTCGTGGTTGTTGTGGCAGCAGTGGCCATGGGAGTGATTAATTTTAAGCGTCTATATTTGTTGTCTTTTAGTTGAGGGCATTGGGCAAATGGAAGAGGGAATGGTGGGTGTTTTTTTGTGGGGATTTTTAGATTAAGATGTGAATTAAAAATGGCGATTGCTTCGAGACAGAAACAGCAAGGAGTGAATGATACGGCATTTATTTATGTGAACAACGGAGGAACTTTGGGTCTCTTTATACCTCACATAGAGATGAGATCTAACCCTTCCTTCTGTCTTTGTTTGAACGCTGTACGCAGAGTCGATTTCCCCTCCCTTTCTTTTCTTTTCTTTTCTTTTTTGGGTGGTAAATTCTATTTTGGTCCTTATATATTAAGTAATGTTTTTATTCTGATACTCGTGGTTTAAATATTCCTGTATTAATCCTACAATCTGATTTTTAAAAAGAAATCTTAATGTGTATGCTTGTAATTGAATTCTTAATGATACACTTAAATGCATTTTTGAAAAAAAAAACATATAACATGTGCGTTTAATGTTCCAGGAGTAGGTTAGATTGAAATTTGCTACTTAGTATTATTGTTTGCTAACATATCATTAAATCAAATCATTTTCTTCTAAGTCTAAGGGTGTGTTCGGGAGTGCTTGTGCTTCTATTTTTATATGCTTTTTAAAATTATTTTTAACTTAAAAAAACATTAAATTAATATGATTTTTGAATACTTAATATACTAATTTTTAAAAAAAATGTTAAAAAGTATCACTTGTTTTCATAAGGTGTATTCAATTAGGGATTGAATTTATTATAATTTTGATTAAGTAGCTTCATTAAATAGTTGACATGACTTACTAATGATTTCATTCTCGCTTCCTTTTCCTTTTATTTTTGATGTTCTTATCCCATCTTCTCCTTCCAGATTTCTATGTATGTGAAAGCATTCCAGGAAAACAAAACGATTTTTGTTGAGAAACCATAGAGTTTCCCCTTGAAAATGTTAAACTAAGTATTTAAGAATTGAAACATTTCGAAATCTAGAGGGGTCAAAATATAATTTTACCCCTCTGTGGGGGCGGGGAATGGAATGGAAACTGGAAAGGGTCTCTTCTGTGAGTTTTCCTTTTTAAAAATAAAAAATTAGGAGTCCGCCAGGTGAGCGGTGACTTTTGAATTTTTTAAACAACCTAGACAAGATAGGAAAAATGCAAAGAGAGGGCCCACCACAGTCGCTGACAGTGCTTGATTTGTTTGATGATGCCTGCCTGGGGCCGCTGCAAATGTGCTTGCGGTGATGCCTTTTTCTTGGTTCGTTGCTTGAATTGGTGGGATTATGCCAGTTGTAATTGTATTCAATTAATATAAAACTTGGAATTTAATTAAGGATCAGTTATTGGGTGTGGCTCCCACTTTTATAGCCTTTTTTTATTTTGTGTTTTGAGAGTGGTTTTGAAATAATCTAAATTATTTATTTATTTATTTTTCAAATAAAAAATATTTTTAAAAAAAAAAACAATCTATATCTAATTTAATTGGAGATGATTAGGAATCAGTGGTGTTGTTTATTTTGTGTGGGCATGACTCGGTTAGGAAGGAAAGAGGGGTCCATGCTACCTTAACCTTTATGAGGTCTCATGTCATGCGTCCATGGATTGTTCTACAGAGGTCCACCCTTGCAGAAGAGATGCTGGGGCCGTTTTAAAGATTGATGGGGTCACCGGGTAGAGAAGGACAGACAAATAGATATGGGGCTTGATGCCATATTTATTATGCAGATGCACCAATGAGGTGGAGCTTTGAAGGCATGCCTGTGATTCTAATTTCATCTCAATAGAAAACATGCATCGTCATATGTATCATAGAGGGAGGGATGCCATGAGTCTTGTGGTCAGTGTCTCCCCCCTCCGCCCGGTGAAGGAAGGCGGTTCTTCTCATGGGCTCTACCTACGTATTGGAATCTTATGGATTCAGCCTTTGAAGGACACGTGGCTGAGAAAAGTCAAATCCAAAAAACCTTGAAGAGTGAGTTAGGACACTTTGTCTTGAGTGGGCCAATCATGGGCGGGGGTCGTGACCCACGTTGGACATTTTGGTCAAGCCCGACAGTCGAAAATGACATTGCATCCTTCTGAAGGAAAATGATGGACAGGATTGGATTGGATTGGATGGTAATCATCCTCCATCATGATCAAATTCGTTATCAGGAGTCTCAATCGTTGATAAGCGTTCTCACAAACAAATGGGCTTTCTTGTTCCAGCCTCTAGGAGATTGCGAATGTTCTTGTCGTCCAACTTCTAAATCACATTGGTTTTTGCTCCCATGATCGGCGTAATAAGTTTTTGACGTTTTCTTTTCAAGCCATCTTTTATTTTTTTAAATAATCAAACTACTTATATATATATATATTACTTGGATTTTTTTTAATATAAATTTTTATTATCCGACTCAAAATGTTATATAAGCTTGTAAAATATATAGTATATATAAGAGAAAAAAAGAGAGATATGTAAAAATAAAGAGAAATATCAATTTAGTCTTAAAGGCTTTTGAGTCTCAAGTGTTTCCTACATTTCTAAATAATGTCCTTTTGTTATTATTTTTTTTTCTAGTAGTTTATGTATAACATATATATTTATGTATTAAAATTATATTTATTTAAAGAAAAATTAACAAAAACAAAGTTAATGAACATCAATTGAGATATATATTAGACATAAACTTTGTTTAATATATACATTTTTGATATATATATACACTTGAAAATGGAATAATATTTATAATTAGACCTCTGTAACACAGTTGCGGGGATAGCTCAGTTGGGAGAGCGTCAGACTGAAGATCTGAAGGTCGCGTGTTCGATCCACGCTCACCGCATGCATAACCTATATTTTCCTTTTTGGATCTTAGTAATGAAGACATGCTGAATGGGCCTTACTTTCCTGGACGTCGACCCATAATTTACTGGACCCAAAATGGGCCTGCTCATTATGGCTATTGATCATTGAAAAGGCAAAGGGCCTAATAGACCGAGTATTTTGGATTGGATTATCAATTTGATAGCTTAAAGTTTATACTTTTCTTGCGCAATGATACAAGCAATGTCTAAATAGGAAATATGGGCCTCCAAAATCAACTAAAAAGATTTTGTTTTATGAACTCCATAGAGGTTTTAATGGTCATTAGAGATATGGGCAAGCAAATGTCTGCAGCATGATTTCACATTGCAAGAACATCATATTCATAAAGATGCAGCAGATCTGGAAGAGAAGTAATTTGGTTTACTTGGGCTATTTCATAAATGGCTGCAGCATACATAAATAATGGAATATGATTATGTCTTGTGTGTCACATGAGTTCATTTGTAACTAGCTACTGAACTTGTGTATTCTATCTTAGACTGTATATGTTTTTTTCAACAACTAAAAAAAAAAGAGTGGGTATATAAGTTTTTTTCGATGTTTTTTCTTACATAAAATATCCCGAGTATAAATTGAAAAACTTATGAAAGTATCTAATTAAATTTTTTTTATTAACGATAGCTAATAATGAAATTAAAAAATTCAAGAGATAAATATAGATTAAGATATTTTATCTTGCAACATGGAAAATTTGCCTAGTTTTATTTACTAACAATTATTCTTTCTTTTTTTTTAAAAAAAAAAAAGAGATCACGATAAGTAGGGAAAAAACCCTTGAAAATATGGAACCAAATAAAAAAATAAATCAGCCAGAGTCAATCTTGGGTAGTATGATAGACATGTAACTTGAGCATTAAAGGGTCAGCCAGCCCGGGTTAGCTTGCAAGACTTGTGTCCAAAATCTTAAGATTAGAATAACCCGATAGAAAAGAAACTGAAGATAACCACAAGGCCAATTTGTTTGTTTTTTTTATGTATAAAAAATAGGGCTAAATGAGAAAGAAAAAAAATAAAAGAATGAAGATCAAATAAAAAAATAATACACAATAAACTTGGATTGAAGGATGAAATTAAAAAAAGTAAAACTTCTACAAAAGATCCATAAAAAAAATTAGAAATCAAAAGAATAATAACCAAATTTAAGAAAAAGAAAAAATATATGACAAATTAGAACTGAATGACAAAATTAAAAATAAATAAAACTTTTATCAAAGATTCAAGAACAAAATTTAGAAATCAAAAAAATGAGAAATGAAATTGAAATACCAAAAAGAAAGAGGGCTAATATGTAGTTTTTGAGGGAGAATAGAGAGGTAAAAAAAAAAGATTTATTGGCAATAAATTGCCCAACCGTCTCTGTCATGCATCGTATAAGAAAGAAGAGGATGTGGCAACATATTCAAAAACATGATGGAAGCACAGGTTTGGTCACCGGAAAGCATCATATGCATCTCATTCATGTTGGTGCGTGTACCTCACGTGACAATAGTTTTTTTATATTTAAATATCAATTAATTATCTAAAAAAGATCAAATTGTCCTACATGGTCATGGAAATGAAAAAAAAACATTTGTGTAAAGATGAAAAAAGCTCCTGGGCAATGAATGATTTTTTCCTTAATTCTAGGGGTAAAGATGTTTTTTTTCTCTCATTGTATTTAAAAAACAAAAAGAAACAAAAACAAAAACACTCTGGTCAGCAAGTTTACTCTTTTTTTTTAAAGATAATTTAGCATTTAAAAATTAAACAAAAACACATATAATCTTAAACAATCTTTTAATAATCAATTACACATAGAAAGGATGAAATTACCCGAACACCATAGCATCTCATTTGTTTTCTCTCTTAAAGCTAAAAAATGAATTTTACTATAGTAATAAATAATTTGTTATGTTTGTATCTATAGTGTTTTCCACGCGCAATAGGGTTTCTTTTAATTGAACGGGCTAGCTCTAGAGAATATTACAATACATGCAGCTGAGAGGGGAAATAGCTAGCGGCCGTTGATGAAGAAAATCAAGCATGGGCCACAGACTCTCACATGGGTTCATATATGGCCAGATTTATGCACTTTTGGAGAAGAAGAACAGACATCCCACATGGCAAGATGGCCCACATTCTGACTTATGTCCCAGCTGATGTCGTTTTAGTCTTGAAATCTGCCATCGATCACTTTCGGCTTTTTGCTCTTCACGGGGTCCCAACCCAAGGCGTTGCTCTTGCAATATTCTCTTGCTCTTGACCTGGAGTATTAGATTAGTGCGTACGATCTCATTAACATTAACGAAGAAACTAGCACAGGAGGGACATTTACTGTAAAAACAGTGTTTTTGTGATTTTCTTATACTTTTTTTTTTTGTACACATGCTGCACAACTGTGTTATTTTTTAATACATGACTTTCTTTCACTCAGGTTTCTTCACCCTTAATTTAGGAGAATTATTAGTGTTGTGACGTTTTTTTTTCTCCTCTCTTGTTAGCCATCATCCCTCTGGACTAAAGATTTTCTTTGATCTGATTTCATGTGATCATGGCTCTCTCTCCAAATCAATCTCAATTTCAAGTTTTAAATCTATAGATTCATAATCAAAGGCAAACTCATGATGGTATCATCAACAGATGTTGTTAAATTGTAAATAACCCACCATCAAACACAATTTCATGTGTTTCGCAACCTCTTTTCAGACTCAGTTAACACATATTTAGATTAAAAAAAAAGGTCGATAATTTTATTTGTTTGTTTTTGTAATTTTTATCTTTTTCGATCTTATCTTTCTCTATTTTCTTTCTATCTTGGGTTTCTCCCGACCATTTTTTAGATGAGATTTCACATGATCTATTAATTTCCTCTTTGTTTCCCACCTTCTCTACTACTAACAAAAAACAAAGTCTTTTAATAAATCTTGTGTATCTTTTTAGTGTGGGTGGGATGTATTGGTAGATGAGTTTGCAATTTTTTTAAGCTTTTGGCATGGTAGTTGTTCTTAGCAAAAAAATTAAGTTAAATTTTTAATTCATTAAAGTTTTATTCACTGGTAATTTCTTGATTGATTTTTCATATCTTTATAAGAACTCAATTGGTCGATTCTTTGCTAGATTGGTGATGAAACCAACGTGTTTAAATAAAGCGTTTCAATTATCAGACCACATGATACCTTATAGTGAGTAATTTATGAGTTCAAAGTTATAATCTTTAGATGTTTTAAGAATACGATAATTATATATTTTTTAGGGTTGGGGTTAAGAATTGTATTTCTTTTTTCTATCTGAATTTACTTTATGGGTTTTCATTGTTTGATATTGATCAATCAATAAGTAAATTACACAAATACTTATTTTTTTTAATTTCTAATTCTCATTATTTTCCTCCTTTTTTTATATATATAATTGACATGCAACTTTTTACTTCTTTAATGTTCACGTGCCTATTCTATGTTCTAGGTAAGGAATGAAAATCCTGCTCAAGGATAAAAATAATTGTCCAAGGTTCTTTTATTTTCTAAATGTGCAAGGAAACTGTAAATACAAGTGAAGTATTAGCCAAAACATTGAAAGAAAACGATATGTTGCTTTATTTGGAGAACCCAAATATGAATGTCATCTTTACTTCAAAACAAACCTGTGTTTTCCTCTACTCTTTCTCAACATCAGTAACCCTGCAACGTACATCATGTATGAAACTAGTGTTAAGCTTAAAAAAGCTAAAAAAAGTTATACATTGTACATTATATATTATATGATATAACTAAAATACATGGGTATTTGACTGTGCATATTGTCACAGTGGACATTGAGGCGAGCTAATGTGTAAAAAGGATAAAAAAGGTTACCATTTAGTTTTATGATAACTAAAAACTTACCTAAAATAAGTTGTATTACTATATGTTTTCAATGATAAAATGTGTTTTAATGTGCTTGTATGCTTAGGTTTGTCTAAACTGGTATGTTGTTATCCATAAAACAACATCTAAAGAATAGGGCTCGACATTGAACCTTACCATATGAGGTTATTTCATGAACCATTATAATTAGCCCTATTATTTCTTAATTGACATCCAAAGGACAGGGTCTCTTATGAGAACATTTCATCCAGAGTCTCTTAACATAGGATAAAATAATTTAATATAAGGTTTGAAGATGTATGGTTATGATCAAACAATTAAATAACATGCATCCAAAAGACAGGGCCTAATTTTAGACCATTCCATCTCGGGCTATTTAGTACATGAAAAGAAGTACTTATGTATGAAACTTATTATGGTTTGAAAGATTCATTTTATCCATTGAGTGCCTACAAAATGCAAACTCATCATGTTACATGGTTGTTTCTTATTATTATTGGATTCGGTTCAATAAAAGTTGTTGTTTCTATCATGCTTCTTCTTTTATGTATTTTATCATTCTTGCTTTCTATCTTTCATTGGATTGATTTAGATTTATTGTGTAATATACATCATTTTTAAAATATAATTTGTTATTATTTTCATTTAATGGAAATTTTAGATGATATTTCACTATTTTTTTTTAATGTGATGTGCCACATTTCTGTTTTTTAATTTTTTGGTAGCAACATCATTGGTTGTAACTATCTTAAGCCTTCATTTATGTCTTTCACTACTTTGTTTCCCCCTTTCCCATGCCTACTATATTTGTTTTGCTTGTTATTAGCCAACACCACAACTATATCTAAACGTTATTGTCATCAAATGTTTTTCACATAATTTGAATATGCTTATTGTTAATAATCACTTTGTAGCTGATACATTAAACAATTTAATCATTTCTTTAGAAATACCATATTGCAACTAAGAATATGGAAGAATCTCAAGGTCAAGATAAAGCATGTTGGACTAGAGAGATGTTATATTTTTTTGAGACATTTGTATAAAGGCAATTGACAAAGGCACGATACTGAACATATATTTTGAATGAGCATATATTATGTTGTAAATATGATATTATGCTTACAAATATTATTGCAATTAAACAATTTCTTTAGGCTTTTCTCAAGTAAATATGTTCGATTATAATAGGAGGATGATGGATTAAGGAATAATATTAATGAATATTTGAATCTCGAGGAAGGAAATGAAGATCCCGAGAATGATAGTTTACCAAATTTTATTGAGGATATGAGTAACATGGTAGTTAACGTTAATGTTGCGAATAATAGTACCAACATTACTAGTAGTGGGAAGATAAAAGCCACTCTACAATTAACAAATAAGAGCGAGAAAAAAAGAGGTTTTGGCATTAGAGCACAATGTTTTTCATGTTTAGATTGCTTAATTGATAGTGTGTCTAGCACGAGTGATTACACATTCATTTCTAGGGATAAGAAAAGGGTGCATCATAGAAAAGGTGATTGAGGATTTTCGTTCTACGCAAGATGTTGTGTTTGGTAGTGATCTATATGTTTCTTCTACCAAGTTGTTCTTCGTTAGAAGTATGAGGGAAATGTGGGCAGCAATGGGAAGTAAAGAAAAAAAATTTACATGGATGAAATTAATGTTTGAAAGAAAATGAAACCTTAAACCATGAGGTTAGGAACAATCTCTTAATCTTTGTTAAATCTGAATATTAACAACTTCTAATATATATATTTTTTCTTTTATGATGTTCATATTTCAGTTGTGTTGGTGGTAGATAAGTTATTACATTTTTTTCCCATGTTATAGCTTGATTTGTTCATGCATACATATAAATTTTCATGAGCCTAATATTAATTTTTATTGTTCAATTACAAAAATAGTTTGGATAAGGATCTATCAATAACTTAGTGTACTATTTTCCACTGTTATGATAGCCATTACTGTTATGGTTTTTTATAACATAAGAATGCGATGAATAGGGGCGGAACCAAAACATAAAATTAAAGGGGGCAAAATACTGTAATTTATGCAGTGTTTTATAAAAATACTAAGAATGAACTTAAAGGGGGCTGGAAAACAAATTTCCTTGCAGGGGCCCCGGCCCCTACCAGCCTCCCCCTGTCTCCACCCCTGGCGATGATTGAATGAATTTTTGCATGGACATTGGATATGTTGTGTTAATATGTTTAGGATGAATGTAATAATATTTCAAAGTCCTTGCTTCGATTTGAAAACCTAATATGGATTAAAATCATCAAGAAGGATGAGTGTAATTGAGAAGATCAACATGTTTACCACTTCTGAATTTGGTAATTTTGACCACATTCCATTTATTGTTTTTCCTATTTGGTAATTTTGCTATTTTAAAAATAAAAAATAAATTTGTGTGTTTTTTTGTCATTTTATGTGCAATAAAATTTTCAATTATAATTTTAACTAAACGTATATTATGACATATGTTTGGTCGAACAACAATTATAACTATAATTTTTATTAAACACATATTTTACCTAAACCAATTAATTACAAATAAAAATGTTTTTTTTAATTATTTTTTGCAAACTGTGATCATAAAAGCTACTGTAATATTGATCTTAAATGGAGATCCATTATTACATCTTAGATGCCAGAAGAGAAAAACATTGAAAATATAAAATGCCAAGAGATGTGGACTCCTAGAAGCTGCAAGAACAAGTTAGGCAATGACAACCAATTGGTAGGGAATTCAGATCAAAATAAAAGCCGAAATAAGAGTACAAAAGGCCACTGTGGTACGGACGATGCTCCCACATAAGTAGAGAGCAAATTAAAGAATGTTGGGCAGAAAAGATAGAGATTAGCAAACTGATTATCACTTTATTAATCATTGCTGTTTAATTATTGAATAAATAAGTCCCTTCTCCTCAATTTCTGCCACAAACAAAACGTGGGTACAACGTAAAGTGTAGTAACCAGTTATTATTAAGCTAATTCTGCGAAAGGGAGGAGACATCAACATGTCTGGAAACCCACACTGTTTTTCAAGACACTAACAAGGGAGACATTATAGACAGTGGATATACTTGTATCACTTGTTAATTTCCTGTCATTAATTAGCTGTAAGACTTCTTTAATTAATTCTCTTGTGTGTACGTATCTCTGCCAAGGTACTATATATAGTACTTAATTAATGAGTGTATATATATATATATATATATATATATATATATATTCTCATTAAAAAGGAGAATTAAGCAAGCTCATCTCTGAGCAAGTGGTTCTGTTTGGCCAAGCTGTCCTATTCTGCATGCCTTGATGCTTTATGTTTTCCAAGCCATGTTACTCCGGCGTCTCATGGTGGCCAAGTAAAAACATACAAAACCAAGGATGGTGTAGACATGCAGAGCCAAATCCAATTAATAACCCTTTCATTAGGAGAAATCACCTTTTGTAGGAAATTAAGATCAGAAATACTAATTTTTTTTCAATCGCATGAATTAAGATATTGATCAAGTTGTTCCAATTAAGGACCAATTTATGCGAGGATTCTTTCTGCGTGTATGTAAGGCATGTATAATTAACGACACGGCATAATATTCTACAGAAAACTTCGTGGCAATATCCCTCTTAATTTCTTTCCTTTCTTGCTAGCCACCTTTTTCATTATTTAATTTAAGGTCAAGTAGTTAATTTTTCGCCTAAAATATTATTTCATTAAAAATCTTAATTTTCCTATAAAAAATGAAAAGGGTAAAGAAAAGGTTCGGGTATATATGAGTATATTCCCTAAATCTTGTGTGTGTGTGCATGTACACACACACACACACACATACACTTTTAATATTGAAGGTCACTTCTTAATTAATTAATTTAGGGTAGCTCACTAGGGCAATATATATTAATTTAGCTCAAAGTGATTTGCCTTGCACTTTCAGTAATGCGGGGTGATCAATGTTTGATTTAGCTGGCCTAGCTCCTTGTTAAATCTGGTTGTAATAGGGCCGAATGCCAACAAACTTAGCTAAAAACGCAAGCTCTAGCTTTATTTGAATTGTGTTAAATATTAACCTTTAATGTCGTTGGTTAATTGAAGGTATTCATAAATCAATTTTTAAATATTAAAATTAATTATTTAAACTTATAAATAGACCATTGATCAGGCATTCACATCTTAACTTGTAATAAGATAATATCGAAAAACAAACGTATCTATCAATCATCCAAGTTTGAAATCAAAGTTCATCTGTCAACTTCTAGGCAGTTGGCAACCAGCACAAACCCATTTCTATGGCGTCACCCGTACGTATTCAAATGTATGCTAACAACGATCGCTAGTCTACTTCAACCCATTTTCGATCTCTTTTCTTTCTTTTGAATATCAGATTCTTTGTTTTCTCCTGTTTGGAAGAAAAGAAAACCATTAAACCAAACGACTACTGGTCACTTTCTTCTCCACCAAACATCTAGCTATAGGATTATTTTTTTATGATCATATATATATACGATGAATGGATAATTAAATTAAACGCAAATGTTAATATAAAATTGCAGGAATTACATAACGTGGACTAGCAATCTGTATATGATGGCAACATAAACAAACAAACAAAAAACAATTATGATTCAGATTGGAACTCCACGGCATGAATGTAAAAACAAGAGATGAGACAAAGGTGGTGATGGTAACAAGTTACGGCTTCCTTTCCTATTGGTCTGGGAGGTGGGTGTGGTGGTGTAAATGGGATGGTGTTAGTAGGTGGGTCCAAACGTGTCGTGGCTCTATTGGAGACATGTCAGAGCCAGCTTCGGCTACGGTGCATGGTGGGCATGAGGGTCCGAGCCCCTACACGCAAGAGGCCAACCCTTAACCCATCTTGCTTGGCTATTTGTCCGGGTCGCCCTTCCCCACTACAAAAACAAACAAGCGTCTACGAGAGATACAACTTAAGGTGATCATATTAACTTTCTCATGACAATATTATTTATTTAAATGTTTTGTTCCATTTATATTTTTGGCTCAACAAGTGATGTAATGGATCTTGAATTACACAATAAGACTTTTTTTTCCTTTTTTTTTTAATTTCTAAATTTCATTTTATTCTTTTTAAGATTATAACTTGAAATATTTGAATGAAAATATCAGATCTTGAAGGTAAAAAAATGTCTCTTTCAAATGATCATATATAAATGCATGTCATTAATTACATAACAATATTTTGCGTCTAAGGCTTCACCGGATTCTCATAGAAGAAAACGGTATTCTGCCAAATTAAGAATCTAGTCGATCGATCTATGCATTATTTGAAAGTCCACGATGCATTGAAATTATGGTTTCACTTCGAGTTCTGGCAATGAAAGCTCTAGCTAGCTAGGATTCGGTTTTTATCCAGGGATGGAATTCAACTTGCTAGCATGTGCTTTCATGGAGGTCAACGATATCTTACTTGCTCTTCAAATATACGACTCTATAGATAAAAGGGAACTAGCAAGTGGTTATGTGGAGCAACGTCTTGATAGGGATTTAACATAAAGAAGACCACAGGAGAGGGATAGATGGATCGAACACTGTCTCAAATCAGTCCGCTCAAGGCCATTTGAAACCACTTAGAAAGGGGACAGTGACACCAAGTATGACGCCCCCAACAAGCCATGACTACATGATCTTTTCATTTGATTTCTTGTTCCTTTAATGCATGCCTAGCTTGTTTTGTGGATGATAGGTGGAACCGTTGCCCACTTCATGTCTAGGGCATTTCAATTCATGTCTCCCTCATCCCATTCTTGGCCCATTCCTCGATATTTGAGGATTCCTGCTAATAATAATATTCTTTGCCATCTAATTAATTATCTAAGAATATTTGAATTAGTTAATCTTATCAAGCCGAAGTGTAATTGTCATCCAAGGCTAATGTTCATACATTGGATTGAACCATTATTCATTACTTCTCAACAATGTCAAATGTGGGTGAGATGCTTGAACATTCAAATTACAAGTCTCTTAGTCCTTTTTTGGATTATGATGACAATCATCGCGAAGGGTGTATATAAATGCTTCTTTATTCGTTGAAGTGTAGATTGATTAGCCATCCCTAATCACCACGCACGTCATGTAAACCCTAATAACACCATTATCATAAATTCCATATGGTCATTCGTTTAATATTCCCTAATCACAATCATTATATGTGACATGATAAGTGTACCTAACTAGAAAAATTAGGTTTTGTCCATATAAACAAAGGGGATGGGCTTTAAGACCCTTAAACGTGCTATGTTTGTAATTTTATTTTATTAAAGTGGTATTTGATATTATAGTAATAATTGTTTTTTAAAGTATTTATTATTTAAATATATATTAAAATAATATATTTTTTTAATTTTTTAAAATAAAAAATAATTTTAGGGCAAGTCTCATTTCTAAAAACATAGAAAAACTCCATCTTCAAGGTAAATTTTAAGGTATAGAAACACATGTCAACTCGTGTTTTTAAAATAAATTTAAATTTTTTTTATTAAAAATTAAAATTTTTGACATGTTTTAGATCGTTTTGATTTGCTGATCTCAAAAATAATTTTTTAAAAATAAAAAAATATTATTTTAATGCATTTCGACATAAAAAATATTTTAAAAAATAACCACAACCACACTTTTAAACAAGAAAAATTAAACTCTATAGTCGCACCATGAGCTCAAAATTTCTATTCTCGGGTCGGTAATGATTTATCATTGCAAAATAAAACCTTCCCTGAGCATGGATGACACCCTGTATTTCCCCTCCTGAGCTAACAAAGAAAATTAATGGAGTCATCAGAAACTCCTCATCCTTTTCATGACTAGTCCTATCAAAGGGTAATCACGACCAATAAAAACAAGAAATTTATAGAAACAACCTCAATATAAAAGACAAGAACTTGCACATAACTGAGGCCCTGAGATCTTCTTTTGGCCCCCCCTAATCTTCAGTGTATCTTCGCACACACTTCACACTCCATAAAAGCTTTCCTCCCTCTTTATTGATACTGACTTAAGTGTTGGAAGATCCTTTAAATTTATCAGGGAGCTTATTTTACAGGTGATCGAGGGTTTGATTTTGCTCATGTTGTTTGGCTGCCATTTCCACACGCTTACTGATCTAACCAGAGGAGAGTTCCAGCCTTGAAGGTCGAACCTCGTCCTTCCTGTCCATTTCAATAGCTCATGGTCACAGTTCATTCTAGCCCAAGAGATCTCAAGATGAAAAGAAAATGCGACCTTGTCACTTACTATTTTAAACATCTAGCTATAAGTTAATAACAATTGATAACTTGTAAATTCAATGTAAAATATATTATAATCTTCTTCTTTCCAAATATACACCCCTCTTCTAATTTAAGGTAAGAGAACCAAATACGAATTTATGTCTCTTGCTATAAGCCCAGAGAAACATAGGCAAAATGATGCAGTTTATGATACATATAACTCTTTATATAATTGAAATGAAAGTCTGGGGAATTTTGTCGTTAATGGTTGATAAAAAAAGATTAATGAATTTTTTTTATTATTAATATATCAAAAACTATATAAAAAAATATTAATTTAACTTTTAAAAAACATGTAAGAATCATCACATGAGACAGAAACCCCAAACGCGGCTGTCCCATCACTGTCCTTTTAACAGTGCACCCAACTCTAACCTACCTGTAAAAAGGGCTACCCGTGGCATGTTCCCTTTAACATTGTACCAAACTCTTACCTACCTGTAAACAGGCCCATGAACAAGACATAAGTGAAATCCTTTCTTATTCCCTAGCTCCCTCCCTATATTATTTGTGCAGCTATGGTAAAATCTGAACTCGGACACCAGAGCTCCTATATAACCCACCCTTCTCCCCTCCATTTCTCTCTCTCACTCTCTCTCTCTGACATAAAAGAAAAACACAAGTAGAACAACATGGGTTTTCCTGTTGGCTATTCAGAACTACTTCTCCCAAAACTCCTTCTCCACGCACTTTCTGTTCTGGGTTTCTTCAGAAAACTAATAAACACTCTCTTTCACTACCTAGGCCTCCCTGACTTTCTTGAGCCCAATACTTCTTCCTCTTCAACCAACAATATCCCTCCATTTCGTGTCCCTGAATTCCACAACCACTCAGTCTCCGCCCTTCTCATCCGTGAGATCCTTCCTGTTGTCAAGTTTTCAGAACTTGTTGATCCTTCTGCTGACTGCTGTGCTGTTTGTCTTTATGAGTTTAAAGAGGTTGATGAGATCAGACGGCTTGCAAACTGTCGCCATATATTTCACAAGTGCTGTTTGGACCGTTGGATGGGGTACGATCAGATAACTTGTCCACTTTGTAGGACACCAGTAATTCCTGATGATATGCAGGAGAGTTTCAACGAAAGGTTATGGGCTGCTTCTGGTATTCCTGATTTTTATGGGGAGTATTCACAAATTCCTGACTTGTAGTAGACTTTTAGTAATTTTCTCTTTCTATAAAAAGAAAAGAAAAGGAGAAGAGAAGAGAGTTTTTTTTTTTTTTGGGGGGGGGGGGGGGGTGGTGTCGGGGGGGTTTGAGTTGAGTATGTTTTGTAAGTATACCCAAAGTGATGCGAGGAAAAAAAAACAGAGAGAGAGAAATTTGAGGGTGTTAGAATTAGATTTTCTGTATATATAGATATTGTTTCCCTTTTTATTGGTTAATGAGCTTCAATATTGTTAGTCTCAAAGTTATTTCCTTGATATGTTTTCATAAAAAAATTTTCCTACAACATGGTCTCTGTTTAACAACTAATTTCAATTTGTAGGAGATGCATTCCAATTGAGATGTGTCTTAACCACACATTTCAACTCCAAACTTCTACCAGTGGTAGAGGTGGTTTGCGTTTTCTAATAAATTAATTGTTTTCTTTTTTAATGTCTTCTTCCTAATAATTTTGAATATATTTTTTTTATTAACATGGATGTCCAGGTTAATTTGTGTGTAACTCGACTAATTCTACGAGTCTTAAAGTTAACGACCATGTAAGTTTCAATTGAATATTATATTATCAATCACAGGACTCGAACTAATTTCTTGATTCCAAACTACTAATCCACCTACTAGATAATTTAATTTTAGATATTTTGGTTTACTGGGTAGAGGATCATTACACTTTTCTCTAGCTCATTCATAATACTCGTGATATTTTGTACGTAGGCGTGGATAATGTTTGTTTTCATTTTCTGGTTTCTTTTTTGCGTGTGTGTTGGGTTTGCCAACCATAAATAATGATTATTGAAGGTGACATTATTAACTGTTGGTAGAAGCAGACAAAATCGAGGCCTCACAGCAAGACGTTAATGGTTTTGCTGTTCATTGCAATTTCTAGTTGGATTTGGAATCTAAGTTCAAAGAGCCACTGTAAATATATCTGAACATCAATGCATCCTGCTTTCTACCACTTCACATTTCTTTGAGTTTGGTGCAGCTCTTGAAAGGCAAGGTAGCTAGCTTCAATTAATTAAGTTATCTTCACAGATATACCATCCAAGCAACTGAGCATTGTAGCACCATATTTTGATCTTATTCGTTTATTAATAGAACACGAACATGAAAGTGCTTATGTATGCTGTCCAGATTTTGAGGAACCTTTTCATTTTCCCCTGGGATTCTGGTCAGCAATTGCTTTCTTCTTTGTATCTCGTTGGGATTTCATTTTCTTTTGTGGCAATTCATAGCCGTTTAGTCTCCCGACAGAATCTTTTGTTGGCGATTCCATAAAAAATTGCAATTTTTTTTTATGATCCCCAACCACAATAATGATGAGATGGTTCACCATAAATCACAATAAAAATGCATCTCCAAAATGAAATTTACTAATACAAATTTCACAATTCATTTAAATAGTTCACAATAATAAGATATACAAAAATTCATACACAAATATTTTTTAAATATATGTAGATAGGTATGAACAACACGTTACAATTCTTAAGAAGGTAGAGAGAAAGAAAAAAATATTGAACCAGAAGGTCCAGAAAAAAGGGAGAAAAAGATATATTCGTAGTTGCACTCATTTGAGCTTAATATATCATATTTTATTGTTGGAGTTTTGCTCTCATTCTTGCTCTCATATTATGCATCTCAATAGATAGTTGTTCCTAAATCCTATTTTAGACAATCTCATCAAAGTCATGTGATGTATAGCTCGGGTCAAAATGCGTTGTGTCCATAATTGAAATAGTACAACCCGCCCTCAGTTCTCGAGTCAGTGCCATATGTATACCATAAACCCAATTTCTATCAGATCTATTACCGGCAACAACTTCATACCACACTTGAGGATCGCAAGGAGGATGGGTGGAAGTGTCTTTGTCAAATTTTACAACCATGTTGGTGTTATATGTCTCCTATAAAAAAACAAAAAAATGTCAAACTTCTAAATTAGGTAAGAAAATTTTAGATTATTAATGCAAATAAACAATCTTAAACCAATAATAAACTTTTTCACACTCGAGTTCTATGCAAAAAAAAAAAAAACATTGTTTAAAGTCTCACAAATAACATGATACTAGAACAAGAGAAAAATAATATACATATATATATATATATATATATATATATATATATATATATGAACAACGATTTCTGACTAAGCACTTTGCATGGTTAATAAATAAAATTGCCAAACCATATATTTCTTTATTTATATTTTATATACCAGATCATGAGTATTTTGTAAAACTTTTTGAAGCCATAAATTTCTAATACAATGACCAGTTGCTCAATGTGACATGCCTCGATTTATAACTTTTTCATTTCTTTACATCATCTGAGCTAACCTTTCTAATTGCTTATTTGTTGGTAACATACCAAAAACATGCAACCTAATATAAAAAATTATTAAATAGAAATTAGATAAGAAAATAGAAGAAACAAGTTTAAAATAATATAACATTAGTTGATTTAAATTTACCTAGTTGCATTGTGATTTTTCATTCTCATGAGAAATGCCTCGTTGCTCTCGTCCTACCAAAATTCTAATTTTAAAGCTTACTCTGATACTAATTGATGCAAACCCGAAAGGTAAGAAACCTAAAACTCATACGCCAGAAAGAACAAATCTAAGAAAGCTAAAACTAAATTTGGTTGATAAAAGCTCAACATAATGATTACCTTGACCGAGGTACTAAAACTATTGAAATAAAACCTCACCCAACGATTATAAAGAATCATGAATAAGAAGTACAAGGAAGATGCCAAGAAAACAATTATTCTATAATAAGTTAAGACAATTCAATGAAAAATTGAAAGTATAAAAATCCTCTCACACACAAGCAACAATACGCAATAATAGCAAAATTATTGGAATCTTGATAATAAATCTTACAAAAAAGTATTTATAATGTAAACTTAACCTAACCCTAATAAGTTGATATTAAGCCCAATTTAAATAAAGCCCAAAGTACTTAAAGAAAAGCCCAAAACATAAAAATAATAAAAAGCCCAAGTCTGAAATATAAAGCCATAATTTCGAATGTAATGAACTAAAATAAACCCAAAACAATTTGCCTTAATATATATAATGTATAGATGACTTTTAGGTATCCGAAAAACAAAAGGAAATGGTTGTTACCCCTTTGTTTCCATGTAGTATAAGGAAACCTTCCAGATAAACATGTTTTTACCCCTTAGTTTTTAGTTTCCTTGAAGGACATGAACTTTTTATTAGCTTTATTTCCACAATAGATAAGAATTGATGACATGGAAACTCTTAAAAAAATAATCTCAACTATTTCCACCTATATTGTCCTAGCAGACAAGGAATCCTAGTTAAATAAGAAATCTATAAATTATTAAAAAAAAACAAATAGAAAAACCAGTACAAAAACTAATAAAGATTGAATGTCTTTTTGAACTCTTATTGTTCTAAAATTTAACCTAATATAAAAAAAGATCTTTGAAAACTCCTGGTAAAATTCCAGTCTAATATAATGGTTGAATTGAAAGTTATGCTTATTAGTGTAAAACTGCACATTGAAAAATATTAAGCCAAAAACCGAATCTGATTGTCTAACCCTTGCATAGATCATATCAGGATGCTTGTTATTTTGTCATCATTGGTTGAGCCTTGGTCAGAAACTTCTACATTAGATGTCTTGTAATAATAATTACCTAGATTCACAACACGATCATTACTTGATGAAGCAATAACGCTATTTGAACTTGGACTTATTTCTTCTTAAATACATGGTATCTAAAAGGAGATAATTAACATAATGACAATAAACCTAAAAGAGAGCAACACTTAAACTTTCAACACATTCAACAAAAGAGCAATAAAAAGGATAGATAAAAATCAAAATTGGGTTACAAGAATCATCGGTTCATATTTTATAAAGCAAACAACATTCAAGATCTAAAAGCCTAATAATTTCAAATGATATATCATAAAACTCAAACACCAAAAGAGCACCAAATTCTTAGACATGGTGACTTGCAATCCATAAACACAAAAGGGATATTAAGAATACTAAAAGCTTCTAAAAAAATGATAAATACATCATTGCTTAGAAACTTCATAAAACTATATGGATGATAACCTTAAATAGTTTCCTTCAAATTATACCTGGCTTAAAACAAAAGCAAGTATTATATCTATATGAGTTCTTAGATCAATTAATTAACAACGAGAACAAAAAGAAACTTCTTTTAATTGAACTTGTAAACTTAATATCTAACTCAATTTCATCCAAAATTAACTTTGGTACTTGCATATCCAACTCAACAACTCATGTATATATTTTTTTGTTTTATCATTGTTTCCGTCGGAAATTATAGATATAAATTCTCCATCATAATTTATGTCCATAAATAATGATGAAATATTTTTCATTAGTATTTCCACTATTTATTTTTCAATTTTCTAGTGGAGTCATAATACATCTCTTAAGCACCAATATAGACGTGGCATAAAAAAAATCCCATTCATAAAGGACTAATTGAGATAAGATTTGAACAAATTAAGACTTTGTCCTTTTGAATTGTATATTTTCTAGCTATGACAACATGAAATAACAAAATTATTATGTATCTAGATTACTTGTTTTTCTACATTTTAAGAGTCAGTCAAATATAATTTTAACGAAGCTCCTAATAAATGACTAAAAAATAGTGTCAAGTTGACCAAATTAAGAGACTTAGATCTTTATATTTACAACCATGCCATCAACAAATGTTGTAAACCTGTAACCACAACACCTTCGCTCTTCATTTATAAGATTTAAGTACATTTGAACAATGATATACACATGAAGATGAGATGCTAAGATGATAGAGAGAGATAATAAGGCACCCAAAGCTAGCCTCAACCGACGCGTGGTCCAGTCATCCTTCAACTGACCCCAAGATTTAAGGTTTTCTTATCACAAGAATCACTTAAAAGATAATGGTATTATATTTTAATTCATTACATAGGGCTTCTCTATACACATATAATATTTTATTTATTTATGCTACCATTTCTATGCCCAGAGGACCCACAACGAGCAAAACAAATGAAAACTTTAAATTATTCAATAATAAAACAAAAAAATAGTTTTTGGAGTGACATGCATCACAAGGTCACACAAATCTCCTAACGCCCTTTTATCTTAAGAAATATCAACTATGAAAAAGATGTGAATAAACCAAGTTTTGCTATCTTTCTTGAAAGAGCTTTCAAAACTCCTATTATATTTCTTTTTTCCTCTTAAAAAAAGACACATTTATAGAAATATACAATTACATACGAATATGGAAACAATTTAAATAGCTTAAATTAGTGATTTTGCAAGAATTTCATTGGGAGTTTTTTCACAAATAATTTGCTCTTGTTTCATAGGATGCCTAACAGGTTTTAGATTAAATAATGCAAATAACCATGCCTCACCTTTTTTCCTTCTTTTAGTTTTTAACCTTTTTTCCTTCTTTTAGTTTTTAACCTTTTTTTTAGGGTTTTAATACAAGGTTTTAAATAAAAATTCTAAATTTTAACATTTGGATATTTTGGAAATGTACTTTATCAAGTCTTGATAGAGATCAAGAATGTTGAATTTAGGAGGTGATTAGGGATGGCACTGCCTCCTTTCGAAAAGTTTCTCAAAATCCTACTAAATTTACAAAAATTTAATGTATTCTTACAAAATATCCCCTGTCCTTCAAAGTTAAAATTATATATTCTGCTACTCCTCTCTTTCTAGTTTACAAAGTCTGGATTCGTTTTGTTAGAAAATAATATAAATCATATCTTAGGACCTCACCTAACAGCTTAAGCTATTGAGTTGAGATGGTTCTTTGACATGGTATCAGAGTCTTGATAACCAAGCGGTTACAAGTTTGAATATTACCTTTCCTATTTATTTGATAAAAAATAAGCACAAAGTAATGTGGGCCTGTACAAGTTTCAAATCCAAAGGGCTTTCACTTGAGGGGGTGTATTAGAGAATAATATAAATAATATCCTAGGACCTCACCTAACAGCTTAACCTATTAGGTTGAGATGGTTCTTTGACATGTTTCTCTGACATGTTTCTCATAACGATATTGCAATTCCAAGCTCTAAAAGTGTCTTCACAAGCTCTAGAATTTGTACTCATTTTAAGTATGTCGAGCTTTCAAGAAATATTGTTAATGTTGGTGCCATCTAAGTTTGATAGTTGTTGACAGAAAATGTTGGTGAACCTACGTTGATGCCAAGTTTTAGCTAAATTTGGATAAGCTATTTGCTTGAGTTCCATCATCATGTAGGTGTGTTGTAGAGTTTATATTGTTATACTTGTGAAGTTCTATTTTTGTAGATAAGTTTGTGAGTTAGTGGGTGCACGAGGTTGACTGGGATTTGTATGTTGTACAATATCACTACATGAAACTAGATATGTGAATATATAATGTTTATTTTATATATAATCATGTAAAATTATAGATTCATTACAAATTTACAATCATAACATAAAACAAGTACACATACAAAATAAATATTAAATCATACATAAGAGATTAAAACTAACTTCTAATATGCATGCTAAAAGATATATTGAAATAATATTTAAAATAAAAGCATGTAAAGCACTTACTCATTGAAGGTATTAGAATTTCATCAAGTTGAAATTTTGTTGTTATTGTCAAGGATCAATCATTTATCTTTAAGATTTTTTTACTTCTCACTTGGTGCGATTTTTTTTTCCAGCAAGTCAACAACTTCATCTTATTTTGATGCATTCTTAAACAAGATCTAACGAACTCAAATGAATTATACTTAATATCTCTCTACAAAGATCAAACTTAACCTCTGGAGTAAAAGAAAAAATTAGAACATGTCTAAGAAAACCCAACAACAAATGAAGAAAAGAACTCAATAAATTTTATTGATACTTTTCTATCCATCCAATACACATAATTCATGAATGTCTATAATTTCTCATTCACTTTTAATTGGTTTTTTAAAACATATTAATATTTCATATTAAAATACTTATGTTGATTTAAAAAATCCAACATGGTTTTAACCCCAAACATAAGTAGACCTAACATATAATTTGGCTTTAAAAGACCCATTACATGTTTTATAAACCAATTCCAATATTGGATACAAGCAATTTAACATTTATGGAACATACCTAATGGTTCAATTCAAGGTCGTCATCCCTCATTCAAATACCTGTTTATTTTCTAACTTAGATATAAAATGGTGGTGGTGGTGATGGTAAATATTGGAAAATTTGTTTAAAAAACATGGTTAATTTAAGGCCAAGTTAAAAGTGAGATCTACTCACTTTAGAGGTTGAAACTTTATTGGAATTTAATATTCAATATAAGCTATTCAACATGAAACTTTATATATGATTTAAAAAAAATATAGATGAATGAAAAATTAATTTTGAATAACCCTTAGTTGGCATGTTTTGATGAAACTCAAAACCCTCTAAAAACTATATCCCATATTAAAAAAAATATTTTATTGTGATTTATTTAATAGGAAGGTGAAGAGTTAATATTAGACTCAAAGAGCACTCAAGTTTTTAGAGGGGAGATGATTTAAGTAAATTGAGCTTTAGGTTTAAACTCACACACATGCACACACTGACCCAGGTTAAGGCATGGGTTTGGATTTATTATAAAATAATTTTTTATGCTACAAAATATTTTTTTGCCAATTGAGATTTAGGCTTGAGTTTGATTTATGAAGACTTATGTCTTTCAATTTGTCTAGTCTATGATATTAGAATTTGATCAGCTTTTTCAGAACTCTTTCAATAATACTTGAATAAATTTTTTAGCTTAAAATCCACCTGATTTAAATAAAAAAAAATTCAGATTTAATTTTGGTTTTCTGATGGGTAATCAAAGTTGTTAGTGGGAGAATTCCATCCGTTTTTAGTTCCTTAAATTCTCTATAAAAAAGGGGTTGGAGAAGAATATTTAAAGGTTGGTTTTTCTACACTATTTTGAACAGATTTTGTACAGAAATTCATTACTTTCTTTATCTATTTTTTCAACTTAACTCTTCTAGTTTTTTAAGCTATATTTCATCTTACATTTTTTTTCATTTTCTAGAGTTTAGATTCAATCCTTGTAGAGAGATTATTTAGTACTATTTTCTTAGTTCGTCGGATCTTATTTAGAAGTGCATCTGAAGAGGGTTGTATTGTTGGAATAATATGAGGTTTATTGAAGAAAGTCTTTTTTATACAAAGTGAGGAACAATAAAACTTTATAAACAAAAAATCTTGATCAATTTTAAAATGCTTCGACAAATATTTTTTTTGTTTGTTTAATCATATACATTAGTGCATACTAGGATTGTAATTAAATTATTTATGCAAATTTATTTGTTTAGTAATTAAACACACTATTCTTTTTGTTATGATTACATATTGCCATGTTTTTATTGTGTTGCATATTTATAAACTAAATATATTTTTCTCACTTGTGTAATTTTATTTGTGAATTTTGAAAAAAAAAAACCACAGAAAAGTTGACAGATGAAATTTGATCTGATTTATGGACTCACGAAATAAGGCTACGAAACATTTTGTTTCTCGGGTTTACAATGGGAAAGCCCTTCAAGCTCTTGTAGTACAATTGAGCCTCTTTTTAGTCGGTCTGGACTGCGTGGTTGTAAGTTTGAGGCTAACCATCCATTCATTTTACTAGCCCAAACACTTATTTTTCTTCTTACTTTTTTTTTTGGGACTGAAAGTGAAAATCCCTTTGTAACAAGACTGAGAAATCACTTTTTAAGCAAAATGAATATGTTTGAAAACAGTTTAGGCAATGCAAAGAGCCACCAAGAAAGAGAATTTGATCCAACAAATGCACAGAAAAACTACTGGCTACAGCACCTTAACTATCCGGCCTTGTTGCTTCTACACTCACTAAAAGCTTGTAACAGGCTCTTGTTTCTTTCTTAGGGTAATAGGCTATTACTTCTTGAAGTATCATTTCTACAGCAACAATGAATGAGAATAACATTTACTAGATAGCCAAATATCAGCTCTTATTCACATAATGTGACAAGGAATCAGCTCCAGTCCTCGCGAAGGAATAAATAAGTGCAACTCTTCAGGCTGCGAGTTGCACCGAATTTTGCAGATGCACAGAATAGAACTTTGTCCAAGCATATAATGGAGAACTATACGAAAGACAACCTGAAAAATAGTGATTATGTCCTAAGAGATAATGGCAATAAAATTCACAATAACACGCACAATTTACCAATTCATAAACTCATGCAAAGTAAAGATAAGAACCAGCTCATTTATTTCCCATTTCACACTCAACTTATTTCTATGTCTTAATGCACAGTCAACGCACGCACAATTTACCAATTCATATATTCATGCAAAGTAAAGATAAGAACCAGCTCATTTATTTCCCATTTCACACTCAACTCTGAAGTTCGAACATTTTATCACCTCCAAACCAATACTAGCCACATTGAAATGGTTGTCTGAGATTGCAAGCCAACATTTATCACAGTGAAAAGATCACTTTGGATAGCCAGATGGTTGATAGCCAGGGGGCGGGTAGTTTGATGGAGGATAAGCAGGTGGAGGATAGCCTGCTGCAGGGTAGCCTTGGGCCTGGGGTGGATAACCATAGGGCTGTCCATATCCCTGAGGTGGATATCCAACTGAGGGAGGAATTGGCTGATCAATGCGTGACATCTGCTGAATAGGGGGCACTGCCATCACTGGTTGTGGCCCAAACATGCCGTCTCTTTTGTCCATTTCAACCTTGTGTTGTGTCTGAAAAATAACCCAGTTAGCAGTCTGATTTGATGTCATTCAAAAAACCAGTAGTTAATAAGGTGTTTTGTGGATCAACAACATACCTGCATACAAGCACAAACCCTGGCCAGAGGGGAAAAAAAGACGCAACAAAATCAGTGAGACAGCTGCAAACCAATTAAGTTGAGCATATTCAATGATAAGATATCGAAGTAAATACTTACGTGCAGTACACCAGTTCAGCCAAACAAGATAGCAACTGAGAAGCCTCTTGAAGATCTCCACTTCCAACAATCATCGCAACTATAGAAAATATGCATGCAATTTGTTGGAGGCAGAACATAAAACCCTGAAAAGGAAGAGGAAACATGTTAACTGATTGCAAATAAGCACAAATAACATGTGTTTTTGAGAGAGAGGGAGAGAGGGAGCATACAATAATGCAATTATCACACCGTGTTGTCTGAATGTTGAATTCATCTTGCAACATAAAACGAGTAGAGGCCACTGAATTTCCAAAGCAAAGGAATACCTGGAAATTCAAACGTGATACTGGGGTTACTAACATCATAATTACAGGAATGTGTTTCATGGCAGGCATAAAAGCATTTGATGCTTATTTAAACCCATAAAACCAACTAGAGTGGATAGTTCCAATACAGTGTCTGGCTGCGTTAAGCTAAAATATGTTGACTATTGTGAGCATAAAAGCATGTCAAGAACCATCTTCAAGTTCCTATCCATGAAGAAGCATATTGATGATCCCAATTTCATTCTGCCTTTGACTAGTTCACCATTGTAGAAAGGATGCTTCCAATTTCATATTAGTTAGAGTAAACTAAATGGAGGATAAATATTTCACCAGGTATTAGGAATCAACAAAGGAACATTACCATGAAAGATACCCAAATTTTTGTGGTATACCTATATGATGCACATCTTAATTCAAAATTGCTTCAACTTACATGGGGAAATGAATCTAACATGCTAATATGGAAGAATTTCAGAAACAAAAAAAAGCCTTTAACACCCAAGACTGCTTCCTGCTTTAAAACTTCTATAGATGACTCTTTCTTTTTCAATATAACTTCTACATAGAATAAGACATGTTGGTTGACAAAAACAAACTATTCCCTACCTCCGTGGCGAGACAAAGTTCAGGGCAACGACTTTCACCACACCTGCCACTACATGGCATGTAACCAGCACAACAAACATACCTGTGATGAACAAGAGGACAGCTTGCTTAAACAGAAAATAACAGAAAATTTGAAACATTATATGAGAATCAAAAGCATTAATTACCTTGACATGTCATTGTAAAGTGCTCGTTTGCGGAGCAGGTACGATACACATGGCCCACTACAAAAGAAAGGAGGAGAATTGGGTGCTTCATGATTTAAGAAAAAATCTATGCATAATATGACAAATAAAACACAAATTAAATGGTTATATAACAATTCATAAATATATCATGAAAAAAAAAAAACATAGGTGTTATTATAGAACAGCACTTTTCAAGCTCGATATTTTTGAGAAAAAAAGTACTTCAAAACAATTAATTTGCTTTTCTGCAAATCAGGAAAGAGCAAGAAGTGAATTTCAAACAACGCTTTTGAAGGAATTCAAAAGAACAGAGCAAAGCAAGTTAGTTTTGACATTTCAATCTTGAAAATGCATTTTGATGCTAATTTGATATGTCCACGAAGAAGGAATCTCTGGTACATAAAAGAAAACCAACACAAAGGGAAGAATGAAAGAAGGATACAGAATGTGGGTATGAATCAAAATAAAAGGGATAGTAATTTTCAATCGAAATGAATTCAAGCCTCATATATTGAGCTATACTGTTAGGAAGTACAATTCCTGGACATGTTGGAAGGCACCATCTAATGAGTTAATGTATTTCGCAAACACTATTCATTTCAAAGAAGTTGGAATGATGCGATGTGGACAATCAAATTCCAGGCAATCCGTGCCAATTTATTAAAATCCGAAAACTTATTGAAAAAGGGAACAATAACTTGAGTTACCAAAGGAGAATGAGTATAAGAGTGAATTCAATTCTTCAAAACAGTGAAGGAGTTCCAAAGAGTGATCTCCTTCAACCATATTTCCTCACTTCTCAAGGGAAAAGCCATGAATGGTAGGCTGAAGTACAGCACGACTAGCAAAAAAACACAACTATTGGATAAATCTTTTCTGCCAAAGAATAAAAATTAATCTAAATCGCCCAAATTTGAACAAAGCCATGACACTCTATCAGAGTCAACGCCATGTTATACCAAGTTAAGAACCCACAAAACAATCAGATTTACATTTCAAAGCAAATAAATAACTAGATCAAAGAGCACTCACCACCAACAAGCCAAGCAGCAATCTGCACATTACACACACAAACAAAAGTCAACATCAAACCCCAAAAACCAAACACAAAGTTTACAACTTTTTACATAACAAACATTGGTAAAATAATAAATTCTTACATGGGGCATCAGCTTGAATGGTGCCCATTAAATCAGTGTGCCAGAGATTTCTATAGTTCTGTCGTAACTGCATCTTGTCCAAGTGTTCCTGAGATGCCATGGTGTCCTAAGATCTCTCACAAAGACAAGCAACTATAGTTTTTTGTTTTCTACAAAGAAATTCAATCAAGACAATCTCTTCACTTATAAAAGCTCTTCTTTTTTAATGCAAGAAGGTAAAACTTTTTGTTAAGAAAGTTTCTTTCTTGTGGAGACTTTTAAAGGCTCTTTCAACTTGAAGTTTTCTTCAAAGCCAAGTGAAAAGACGACGACGACGACGACATCCAAGGAGTGGATAGTGGAGACGCACCCATTTCCCAACAAGGGATGAATAAATTAAGAGATTACCACCTTAATTACCAATGAATTGTTATAGACGGTTGTACTAGTTATTTTTAATTTAGAAATATAATAAAATAGTTTTTTTATTTTTTAAAATTTATTTTTAATACAAGTTAGACTTTTTTTTATTTTTTAATAAATCATATTTACCGGGTCAAATAAGTTGATTAGATTTAGTAAATAATTAGTTTCTTGGCTTGTGTGTGAATTGAAATAAAAAATTTAAAATATAAAAAAAATATTTCTAATTAAATCGTATGGGATCTGGTCCAACTTAAATCGATTGATTTTATAGGTTTAAAAGTAACTTGAATGACCAATAAAAACAAAACTTAGTTTTAGAAAAATTTCAAGATGATAACTTTTTAAAAAAATATTAAGACAACGACAGATTAGATCGAATCTAGTAACCCCGCGACTCGAGTCATGGACTCTATTGGATCTGATAACTTTTTTTATTGTATTATATGATAAAAATATATGCTCACAAAATTAAACACCAACTATACAATAAACATTTATTTGAGATAGTGAAAACACTATAGCAAGTAAACAAAAATAAATTGTACAGTTTATTTCACAACCAATCTAATATTAAAGAATGAAATTGAAAAAAGAATCAATTAAAAATTAAAGGACAAAAAAAAAAAGCATATACAATCGGTGGGTAAACTTGTCAAACTTGTAAATTGGGTTATAGACTCTACTAAAATTATAATTTGTTTTTTTTCAAAAATTATTTTTTATTTAAATATATGATAACAAAAATAAATGATCGCAAAATCAAATATCAACCCAATACCGATATTTTTTTTTAAGATTGCAATAACCTCGTAAAAAACAAAATGAAACTAATTATGAAATTGAATTCTCAATTAATCCAATATCTAAGGATAAAATCGAAGAAAAGAAATTGAATGAAAGAAAAAAAAAAGTTAAACTTGTCAAACCTGTAAACAAGTTCATGGACTTTATAAAATTCAATAACATGGATTTTCTCTTAAACTAATTTTTTAACTATATGAGAAAAACATAGACGATAAAAAAAATCAAGTTCAATTGAAAAAAAAAAAAGCACTCCACCAAACCTGTAAACTAGGGCAGCCTAGGTTATCTTGGCAAACATGCAAATCACGTTAAACCTATTGAAAGGCCAATGAAAATAAACAAATTGCAAAACTCAATTCTCAATCATCTTAATATTAAAAGATAAAATTGATAAAAATATTTTTTAAAAAATCATAACAAAAATTTAATAATAAAAAAATATAAAAATAAAAAAACAGAATATTATGGATTACTATTGTAATTCACATTGCAATGGATGTGGGTAAATAATGATTTCTCTACATCCTTTAGTTTTTGTTAATATGAAAGTTGTGCATGTTTTATTGTAAGATGTAAGAAAAAAATTATATCAAGAAATTATCATGGAATTATATTAAAAAAATCAACCTCCACCACTTTTATGATAAAAATATCATTACATTGTTGTTGTAAGAAAATGAAAAAACAAACAACACTAAGAAATCAACTTGTGACTTTTTTCTATAAGAATTTTAAAGAAACATGTGAACAATGTGCCATATTTAACTATTAAAATGGATGGAATCTGATAAAAAAGAGATTTAAATCAAAATACTTTATATTTTCAGAAATCAAAATAATAATTTGAGTGTGTCACTAAAAAGTATTAATAGAAATATAGATCTCAAAAGATATATTAACTTAGTATTTATATTTTAGATATATGAACTTAGTATTTATATTTTAGATTTGTGAGCATAGAAATTTCCACCTATAATAATGAACACCATCTCTCCATTCAAAACTTAGATTCTATTTCTATTTCTATATGTAAACAATTAAATTTCTCACCCTTAGCTGATTGTTCACTATTATAAAATAGCTTGTACATTAGCTAGATAAACAAGGAGAATTTTATCCTATATTAGAAAAGTAAGAGGCCTTATTGTATCCTGAAGGTAAATTGCTTTAACTTTGTATCAAATATAGTGGGGGGCAATTAATGCCTTAAAGACAATAATCTCCACGCCTCAAAGCTTGTTTGTTATAACCATTACCTTAACAAACACCCATAAAATACCTATTGAAGAGTTGACGCATGTTCTAGCATGATTTTAATTAAAATAGAATGCTTACAACATGTGCTATTAAAATTGGAAGTTCCTGAAGCATTAAAAGCAGGAGGAATAATTGCAAAACTTCCTCTAACTTTCTCTTTGTTGGAATGATTACATGAAGAAGTTATTGCATGTCACAAAATAATTTTCTCTTGAACATATTCAAAAATACTTATGGATTGAAGAGGAAACCATAATTCATGTAAACAAATTAACCATTAAATCTGCAATAAAAATGAATTACATTGAATGAAGTCAGAATGTTCAAAATAAGAATGCTAGAAACAAGAGGAAATTTTTTGAGGCAGTAAAAAACTTCACAAATCCAAGCGACCCAAGCAAATAAAAGAAAGGAAATACCTGTTATAATTGTTACAAGAAAAGACACTACAAACATGAGTGCAATTTTCTAAAAAAAACAGAAACGAGAAGAATTTTGCAATGTCCAGAATTCTAATGATACAAATGTGGTTGAAAATGAAATTGAGTTGGTTACAATGGTTTTAAAGTTGCACATTAGAGTGATTGTTAAACTTTATATAACTGCAAGTACCATGTCTAATGATTGGTGGTATAATCCTAGTGCAACCATTCATGTATGCAACTATAAAAATCATTTCAAATATTATAAAGTTGTAGAAGATAGACAAAAAGTTCTAATGGAAAATTATGATATTGCAAAGGTGATGAGAAAAGGAAATGTTGAACTAAATTTCACTTCTAGAAAGAAATTATTGTTGGTTAATGTCTTACATGTACATGATGTAAGGAAAAAATCTTGTATTTACAAATTTGCTTTGTAATAAGGGTTTTAAGATTGTTTTAAAGTTTGATAAGATTATTTTGTATAAAAATAGACTATTTGTAAGGAAATGCTACTTATATAATGGAATGTTCAAACTTATTATTAATAATAAAGTTAGTGTTTCTATTTATATGACTGAGTTATCTTTATCTTTATGGCATGATCGTTTGACACATATTAGTTTTAGATCATTAAGATATATTGCTAAGTATAATTTAATTTCTTTAAAAAATTAAAGATAAAATAGCATGTGAAATATGTATTTAAGCAAAGATGACTAGAAAGGCTTTTCTTAAAGTTTTAAAAAATACAAATTTATTAGAACTTGTGCATTTTGATATATGAAATTGAATGACATCTTAACCAGAAGAGGAAATAGATATTTTATAACTTTTATTGATGACTATTCAAAGTATAATTATGTTTATTTAATGAAACATAAAGATTAAGCTTTTTAAATGTTCAAGAATTATAAATTAGAATTTGAAAACCAAATGGGGAAAAAAATTAAAATTCCAAGGAGTGATAAAGGTGGTGAGTGTTTTTTCATAGGATTTTCTTCATTTTATGAAGAAAATGAAATCATACATCGAACTAGTGCTCCATATACACTTCAATAAAATAGTTTGGTAGAAAAAAAGAATATAACACTTGTTAATATGCTTAACTCTATGTTAGTGAATGCTAAGTTGCCTACTAGTTTGTGGGGGAAAGCTTTACTCACTGCTTGTCATATAAATAATATAATTACTTTTACAAAATTAAAAGTTTCTCCATATGAATTATAAAAGAAAAGAAAACCAAACTTAAATTATCTTAGAGTTTGGGCTTTTCTTGCTTTTTATAGCGTTCTGAATTTTAAAATGATAAAATTAAGACCTGGAGCTTTAAAGGAAAATTTTTGTTGGTTATGCTGAAGATTTAAAAGCATATAAAAATATTGAATTCAAGTTCTAATATAATTGTGTAATATACAAGTGTTGAGTTTATTGAAAATAAATTTCAAATTGATTCTAATTCAATTAGTGAACAAATCAATAATTCTGAAATTAAAATAGAGTCAACAAGTAATACAGGTTTTAATTCAAGTTGCTTGTCATATAAATAATAGAATTACTTTTACAAAATTAAAAGTTTCTCCATATGAATTATAAAAGAAAAGAAAACCAAACTTAAATTATCTTAGAGTTTGGGTCTGTCTTATTTTTTATAGCATTCTGAATTCTAAAATGATAAAATTAAGACCTGGAGCTTTAAAGAAAAATTTTGTTGGTTATGCTGAAGATTTAAAAGCATATAAAAATATTGAATTCAAGTTCTAATATAATTATGGAATATACAAATGTTGAGTTTATTGAAAATAAATTTCAAATTAATTCTAATTTAATTAGTGAACAAATCAATAATTCTAAAATTAAAATAGAATCAACAAATAATACAGGTTTTAATTCAAGTTTTAAAAATAAAAGAATTTAAATAGATCTTCCTAAACATAGAAAGTGGTATTGTTTCAACAAAAATTTTGAAAACATTGTAAATGTTTATAAATTCAGAAGTAGCATAAAGCTATATTAGTGCTAAAATAATAGTGAATTTTTTTTAGAATTAATTAGATCTTATGTGTAGTATTTTCAATTCTATTGAATGAAATTCTGATTTAAATTATTTTGCCAACATGACTTTTTTAGAATTTTAAATGTTTATACTAAGAAGAGGTTTAGCTTGAAAGATATTACAATCTAATATTACTTGTTAAGTGGGGGAATGTTATAAAATAGTTTGTATATTAGGTAAATAAACCAAAAAAAACTTTATTTCATATTAGAAAAATAAAAGATTTTGCTGTACTTTGTAACGTGTGAAGGACACCAAATAAATATATTTAGACAGGAGGGAAAGTCAAAGTATATACACACACAGTTAGTAGGGTGTTGTTTCAGTTATGATAAAGTATAAGGGTATATGGGCAAATTAGATTGCTTTATAAATCACATAGGGGAAGTGGACTGATCTTCGTGTTTGTTTCAACTCTGAGAGAGAGCAGGAAACTTGGCATGTATTATGTCTTGTTGCTAAAGCAATGACATGCCTTGATTAAATTAGTCAGAGCCCAAGTGTCACCTGTGCTGCTGTGTGGCAGTTCCATTCTCATACACAAAAATAATAAGCAAAGAAACAAGAACAAAAACTTCTCTCAGGTTTCTGTCCTAGTTTTCTTGTATTTTTAGAGTTCAATTCTCTCGAAGAATTGGGCTTAACGAAATGTCTTCTGATCTTTACGTTCTTGAGGCCTCTTTCTACCAACTTTCAAATCCAGAAATAGTCTCTCCAGAAGGTGATCTTTTCTTCTCTGACCCTTTCTCCCCTTTTCGCGACTCTTCCATTGATATTCTTCAAGAATTCTCAAACAACCAAAACATTCAATGCCCAGTTGAAAATTCTAAATTTGTAGACAGTTTTAGCCCAAGTATTCTCTCATCTTCACCTCCAAGTCACGGACTAGAGAACTTGTCACTTTACACAAACCATTTGCAGGCTTTAGCCAATAGTGAAAATCTGGCTGATGGGTATGGTAATTTCCCTGGCTTGGATGCTTTGGGGGTGAAAACTGAGGAATTTCAAGTGGGTTTTGATCCCTCTTACAATCAACAATCTTTTATGCCTCATAGTTATAGTGGTGTAGAAAATGTGGCAAAGATGATGCAAAGAAGCTATAGTAGCAATTCTTTTGAAGGCAACCCTGGCTTTCTTTTTCAACCTCGTTTTGATACTCTCTTGGAATCTCCAAATTATCAAGGCCAAGCCTTAAGCTTACCTGAAAACAACTTTCTTGCTGGTCAATTGAGGAGGGTTTGCAGCGCTGGTGATTTACAAGTAAAACCACTCACTAATCTACTCTAGAGTCTAGTCCCCTGATCTTGCTCTGTTTTCTCTGTCATCAATGGCTAATGGAATATTGTTTTGTCTTTATTTGTTTTAGAGTATTAACAAAACACCACATACAACACAGAGGTCCATTTCAAGTCCTTTAGCTACAGAGAGCTCGTTTATTGAAGATTCAAACTTCAAAGTTGGACGTTACAGTGCTGAAGAAAGGAAGGAGAGAATCTCCAAGTATAGAGCCAAACGTAACCAGAGAAACTTCAGCAAGACCATTAAGGTAAGACCTGCTTTAGTTAAGTGACTAAACAAATGCTGTACGCATATTTAAGACAGTGGTGTTAGATCATTGCTAATAATTAACGCTATAATTATTTAGGGTTTGGATTTAATAAGATTATGAGAAATAATTTATTTTTTATAAATAGACTAGTCTGAGACTTTGAATATAAATGGCCAGCCTAAAATCCCATCAGAAACGAGATTACAAGTCTTATTAGCTAAAAAGTTAGTTCATCTAACTGTGACAAAGAGGATATAAATGAGTCAAGCCATGGTCAAAAGCACAAAAAACATACATTTTTTTTTGTTGTTGAATGAAATATATAATTAATATTATATCAGCTAAGAATGTTTTAGAAATGGCTAATATACAAAAGATTATATATATATATATATATATATATATATATATATATATATAATCATCCATTAATATAGGTTGATTAATTATTATTGTTGTGTTGATACAAGTATGCATGCCGCAAAACACTAGCGGACAACAGGCCACGTATACGTGGCAGATTCGCACGAAACGAAGAAGCTGGTGAGACCCCCAAGGTTGCATGTTCTACGAGGGGCGAAGACGAGGAAGAGCTATGGGTATTGGTTTTATTTGATGTCTGTTTACTGTAAGGTTTTATCATCTTATTTAGATTGATGAAATGCAGCTTGTAAACTGAAAGTGTGCAATGTTGTTTTTGTTTTAAATCTTGTAGCTTGATGGATTGCACGGGGAGGAGGACGACGGGGCAATTAGAGGATCACCGGGAGGTTTTGCCCAACCTCAGTTTCAGTACTACTATGGCTACTAATATGGGATTTTGCTTCTGCAGAAACTAGGATGTTCAGTGAGGACCAGAAAACATGAGGGGAAAAGGTCCCTTCGGAATAAGACATTGTTGAAGTAATATATGTTTGTTATAATTGCCTAGGTTAAAGGTTTGTAGTTGGTAGGTAGATGTATTTTAATTAGTTAGCTAGCTTTGGTAGTTTTTTTTTTTTTTTTAATCCACGTTTGTAATCATCTCTGTCATTATGAATGTATATGGTGATCAATTAATAAACAATGACTCTATCTTGACTATTTGCAAGTTCTAGAGGTCATTTAAATAAAATTATATCCTCGTTCTAGCTTCACAGGGAGTTTATTAGATTTTCTGGTGTGCAATTAGTCTCCCATGGTGATTATTTTTGTCTGCCAGAATACAGGAATAAACAAACATGAAATTTGGTGAGTTGAAAGCATGCTCACATCACTAGAAAACTGTGATAATGGTTTCACCTTTTCCATCAATTGGCCGGCTATTATAAGTTTTGCGGTTTTTAATAATGTTCATTATTTATTATTATTATTATTATATTGATGTTTTCATACTTTTATATAGGACAATAAAATGATTAAAATATATTTTTCTAATATTCACCTATTTTATAGTTATAATTAAGTTGATCACCGGGTAATTTAGTGTTATATTAATAAATATAAAATATAATTAATAAGTTGTTTGGATATGGTGAGGCAGTTTATCATCGACGATATTTTTTTTCTCTCACCTCCACTTAAAATTTACACTGGATATTTAAAATTTCAGAGTTATCCTTTTATTTATTAAGATTTTAACTTCGATTCTTTTTTTTCTAAGTTCTTTTATAAAATTTTGATTTATTTTTAATTTCATCTTTCAATCCCAATTTATAATATGTTATTTTTTTTCAATTTGAACTTTATTCTTTTGATTTTTTTTGGTCTTTTTGTTATATTGGTTCTTCTTTTTAATTTCATCTTTCAATCAAAATTGTGTACTTGTCATCTAATTTATTTTTTAATTCAATTTTAATCATCATTCTTTTATTGCTATTTTTTTGAATCCTTTTGTATAATTGAATATATATTTTCAATTTTATTTTTTTTATATTTGATTGATTGGAAATTAGGTTTCGTGATTTTTATAAATAAGATATTTTTGATCTAATGACTTGAGTCACGGATTTGAAAAACTAACACAGATTTATATCAATTTCTTTTTTTTTCTTATTTCCTATGCTGACTTTATCATTCAACATTGTTTTTTATGAAAAAAAAAATGGGTTTTGAGATTTATTTGTTTTTTTTTCTATCGGGTTATCTTGATCTCATTACTTAGATCACAGGTTTGGTGGATTAAGTAAGGTTGGCTAAATCGTTATTACTATGGTTATAGTTTGTCATGCTAACTCGGGTTTACTTGAGCCGGGTTTTTTTATCTTTTTTTTTACCTAATTTTATTATTCTATATTCAATTGTCTAGAAATTGAGTTACTTTGTTTTTTTTTCTTTTGAACAAAATTTCTTTTTTCCAGGTTATTGTGATTAGTTTTTTTATTTAGTCCATTTGTTATCATTATTTATTTTTTCATTATCTAATTAGAAAATTGAAATATTCATAAACACTGAGGTGTCGTTTTTATTAAACACATGAATTGTGAACACTTGTTGGCTTTACTGAGAAAAAAAAAAAAGTACCACGATTATTTAGCTGGACCAAAAAAGCCCTCCCTTATTATTCTAAATGGTTTGATGTTAAAAAGAACGTATTAGTAATGATAGTATTTAAAAATAAAAACTAAAACTAAGAGGCATAAGTCATTTACTATATATCCCGTAAGAGCTTTCTTTAGATTCACATAGTGACAGCTCTTTTATTGGTCCCTAAGTTTTTTACATTTAACATTGTATCGATGGAGGGTTCATCTTTGTGAGTTATCTTATGCTTGCATATCAAGATCTCGTAATATTAAAAAAAATATTATATCACTTAATTGATGCTTGATTTGAGATAGTCAAATTCAATTTTATTAATTTAAAAGAATTAGAGATTTAAGATCAAAATTAAAGATTAAAAAAATATTTAGTCCCTTTTGTTTGCCAACATCACGGACTTATTTGCATGATTTATTTTTTTCAGTTACTTAACTTTTTTTAATCTAATTTGATTCTTTAACATTGAATTTTCTTTTCTTGATCTAACATTGTAGTTTGTTTTTGTTGCATGGATATGGGTTCTCGCAATGTCAAAAGAAAATTATGGTACTTGATTGATGTTTAATTTGAAAAAATAAAATAAAATTCTTTTGATGTAAATTAATTAAATGTTAATGGATCAAAGTAAAATATGAGAAAAATATAAAGGGTTAAGATAAATGTATAGTGCAAATTGGATAGTGCATATGAAGGCTAAATGGTGTTAAACTACCATCCATAATTATGTCAGAAGCGGCGTGATGAGATCTTTTTATTGGTGTGTGGTGGCCTCTTTTTTTTTCTCTCTCTCTCCTCTCCT
This sequence comes from Populus nigra, assembly GCF_951802175.1. NCBI lineage: Eukaryota > Viridiplantae > Streptophyta > Magnoliopsida > Malpighiales > Salicaceae > Populus > Populus nigra. The sequence goes on along the minus strand of NC_084852.1, from coordinate 41,805,955 downwards.
TGTGATTCACACTAGTATGTCAAACAATAAATTTGGCATGTCATTTTGTTTTTATTTTAAATTTCAATTTTATTATTTTGATTTTAATTTTTTGCTTTAGTTCCTTCTTTAATATTGATTTTTTTTTCAATTTCATCCTTCAACATAAACAAATTTATCTTGCCATTTTGTTTTTATTTTAAATTTCATCCTTATTCTTTTGATTTCTAATTTTCTTGCTTTAAAATTATTTTTTTTTTAATTTTATTATTTAACATTGAGCTGGTTAAAAATTAGGCTTCGTAGTTTCTTTCAATAAGGTGATCCTAGTATCATGACCCAAATGAGTTTAAAATGTTAACTCAAGTTGATATCGATTTTTTTTTACACTGATTTTTTTTTCAATTTCATCTGTTAACATTGGGTTTGTTTGAAATTGAATTTTATTATTTTCTTCATTTTTTTCTAAGAATTTATCATGGTTCCATGACTTAGGTCACTAGTTTAATAGGTTACTTGAGTGAGACAAGTATTTTTTCTGGTTATTTTTTAAGATTAAATTTTTATTTTATTTTCTATAAAATTATCTTAATTTCATTATGTGAATTGTAAATTTAGCCAGCTAATTCAAGTTTATTCAACCAAATTCATGAGTACCAACCTATTATCTTCCTTCTAAATCATTTAACTGTAGCTATCAATGTCCGGACTCGATTTTTTTTTTCTAGTCTATTATGGACTGACCGTGTTGCCATGCCATGAGAATAAAAGCACTAACTAGCGGGTGTTTAATTATCAGTTTTTATTTATTTTAAATTTTTATTTAATTTATTATTAACAATTTCTCTAATTACATAAATCTATCATCGCTATTAATTTTATAATCGCCAACATACGTACATAGCAGATCTGTTCGCCACTCAACTAAGCATAAATGGTTTTATTTTCTCAATATTCCATTATTGAAAAAAAAGGAGCATGAAGAATCAAAATCTAAAGCAGGAAAAACAAAAAAAATAAATCAAAAGCAGGCTAGAAATCTGACGGGTGTACATACAATAAAATGGTGATAAAATAATTGAAAATTAAACAAACGTGCTTCCTCCTCTTTTCTTGAAGTCACAGCATACGACTTATTGTTGGCAATTCTATAGTTATTGTTTTTTAAATTATTTTCTAAAAAAATATATTAAAATAATAATTTTTTATTTTTTAAAATTTATTTTTTAAATAAACATGTTAAAATAATCAAAAAACCATAGAAAAATATTATTTTCTTACATAAACACAGCAAAAACAAACCATTACTTATTTGGCAAAATCTGATAGGAATTGAATATTTGAGTTGATTTCCTCAAAATGAGACCTTTGATTTCTTTTTCTTAAATGATAAACCAGGTGTGAATTTTTTATTAGATATTTTTTTTATTTCATTTAAATTCCATATATATCCTTTGCTTCAAATTGTAAAGAATCAGCCAAATACTAGTTTTCTTTTTACTTTTCAAAAAGTGTTTTTTTTTTAAATTCAGACCTCTATTTTACAAATAAACTTGCAAGGAATCTAGCGCAATGCATGATCATTGGTAGACCTGAGAGGGGGGATTTTCTTTTTAAAATCCCTGTTGAAATATTAATGAACCTAGTTGCATGCATCCAAAGGGCACTTTTTTAAGGTAAGATCATAAAATATCTACCTTTAACTAACTCTTTGTCTAAAGAAAAAAGGGGGCTTCTTATGAACAAAGATATGGTTTGGGTGGTTTTAGAAAACATGCTTCCCTTGAAAGTTGTCATAGTACTAACTAATTTGATGATCCTCGCGAATAGGATGGAGAGATGCCACTAGTATTTTTTTTTAATTTTAATGTATTTTTAAGTAAAAAACAATTTAAAAAACAAAAAAAAAATAGCAAATGATTCTTAAAACAAAGTGCCTGAATCCAACACTACGGAAGCAACACTTGTGCTTCTCTTTGTCAATATGAGATAATGAATCAAGCCACGAGAAATTACAAGACGCTTGGTAGCCGACCAGGACTTGACTATAGAAACATTTTGTTTTGTGCTGCACTCAGGATTTGCGATCTAATTTATTGGTTAATCCGATCATGGTTTTAGGGGGTCTTACCTTATTTGATCTGAAAGATCTTCATCTTAAAATTGGATCGGAAAAGAATATCATATACAAAAAGCATATATATATATATTGTCCTTTTATAGAAAAAGAGAGCAGTCAAAGAGCAGTCAAAGAATTTCCAAGCTAGAGTATAGTTTATTTTAGGATTAATATTTCGACCCCTTTTAGTGTTGTCAAATCCATGGTCTTAATGATGACTTATCACAAAGAACTTTGAATTGTCGATCCCCAACGGTGTTCAAGGCACAACCCACTTCCTCACTCAATGGGAAGCCATGTTCTTTTGGTCCAGGTTTTTTCTTTTGTTTTTTTTTCTTTTTTTGCCTAAAGTATGTGCATGCTTGAAGATTAGTTGTCCCAAAAAGATCGCAGCAGCGAATTTTGCATTTTGCACCTGAAATGATCGGGGGGGAAAAGAAGTGTAATTTTTCATTCAAAGATCTGTAAAGTAAAGATTTGGAATTGGATTTAGAACTAGCAAGATCCTGTAAATGAATAATAGAAAAACTAGAGAAAGGGGAAGCTTTACAGCAAGAAAAAACATTAGGGCTAGCATGTAGACTGTCTGCCAAGGACAGATATGAAATATTTAAGTTGATGCTGGCAGGAACCTAAATCTACAGGATGCTATCGCTTCAAATAGAAGATTTGGAATGATTTATCATTTAGCATAGCATCTCTAACATAGTAGATTTCATGTTTATTGAAACAATTTCTTGAATCGTGGCGAAGGGAGGCATCATCGAATTAACTAGTGTATTATATAAGGCAGCAGAAAGATAGATGCCTTGATACATATCTTACTATGAAATATCAAAAGTCGCAACTCTCATCAACATATTGGCATCTTCAGGACAACCACTATGTCTATAATTGACCACCCTTCTACGGTGAAAGACATGAGCATTTTCTTCTCAATTCATATAAAGAAACCCAGACCTAGCTAGCTAGTTTCCTTGTTTAGATTGATAGCCAATAATTAAGAGATCAAACAGCCAAAAGTTCCAGTGGAAACCCAAAAAGAAACAATAAGCATCTAATCATAAATAGTCACTGGAAGAAATACAAAGACCGAATCTCATCAATCCGACAGCCATCCTCTTGGGCTTTTTCTTGATTCCAACCTCCAAACCTGTCATAATATGACCAGTTAAACCTGTACGGGTTAACACAAGTAGTAAAGAGTTAGCTTAGAGCACATAATCGATCGATCGTGGCCTCAAATTTCTTTGAATAACCTCAAAAAAATTTATTTCTTATTGGCTAACAAGATGAATTATCGTGATACATATAAGCCACTAGTTTAAAACAGTCGAGGTATATTCCAGTACTGCTTGAGCGTGTATATATATATATATATATATATATATATATATATATATATATATATATCACTAGCTAGAAAACCATCTTCCTACAAGAGACGCCCAAGTTAATGGAGAGAGCAGTAAAGAAAAGAATGCTTATAATATTTTGATCCTATAAGCACCCGCAATGATTCCAAACACTTCCCTTTGACCAAAACAATATAAGAAGAAATGATATTATAAATTACTTAAATACATCCAATCATTGCAAGCTATAGAATAGGAGATGATTATTAAAATTTAGGCTTATTTGAAAGATACCCTCAAAAAACATGTGAAATCCAGAGATGAAAAAAAGTTTTTGTCGACTCCATGTCCTTCTGTTTAGCCCAGCAAACGGATTCTTGTTGGTACATGAAAATTCCAGGCCCTATAAAATATTTTAATTGACTCTTTTTATAAGAATTGAAATGATTAATTATTTATCAACTATATATATGCACGAATGCTAAATGATTGTTAAGTGGACCGGCTACATTATTTATAATAATGTGCATATAGCAGACAAGAGAAAAACCATCTATATGTCACTGATGATGAAACTTTTCGTTCAAGGCAAAAGAAGGGAATCGTGAAAGCTCAAACAAAGAAAAAGAAAAGGGAGAAAAATTCCAAGCTCTTTTCCTTTACTTAGCTGGGAATCATGTCCAAGATAGTCACATAACAGCTAGCATTTTACACAAATATATATCATGAAAAAGCTTAAATGTAGATCAGTGGAATAACGTAGGCAAGAAAAGTCATGGATTCATTATTACTCGAGAAAGGATTGGCTATGAGGCTTGGTTCGAGGTTCTAGCGTAGAAACCCTTTGGCTCAAATTGTTCTATGTGGAGAAGAGGTCAGGAAACATATTATCAGGAATGACCCCTTCAAAGACAATGAATAGTTGACTTAAAATTACCACTATCAAAGAATGGTCAAATAAAACAGAAATACCGACTTTCGTTGGTATATTGTAATAACATTTAGTGATAGAATTTTTCATCCTTATATTCATCGGTACATACCAATAATAAATTATCTTGATATATACCGCGCGAATTGCAATGAAAAAATAAAGATCGAAAAAAAGCCAAATAATACGATGATGTATAATTTTTACAGATGATATTACCGATGAAATTAACCTGACGATAAAGTACATCCATAAATTTGCTGACTAAAAACTGTCATCGGTATATACCGGGGGAATTATGGAGGGTATTACAGTGGAATTCAAAAAAAAAATTACACGGTGACATGATATTTTTACTGACGGAATGACCAATGAAGTTACTAAAAGAATAATTCTATCGGTAATACCGTTGGTAATATTTAATTTATGACCTCGCGATCGACCCTCCTCTCCCCCTCCTAAATTTCTCCTTCCTCATGCATTTTTTTCTACAACAAACAACCACCTCCTTCCCTCCCATTCTCAACAAAATTTAACCTCCCACAATAAATCTGATCACCACAACACTTAGTTTTTCAGCATCCGTATTCTAATTTAAATTTTATTGAGGATTTTTCACTTTAAGTAAGCAAATCTACCCTTTTTTTTTATCTGAACTCAATTTCAAAAGGTTAATTATTATTTTTTGCATATTTTTGTAGTATATGTATTTTATTTAGGTGTTTACTTGTTTTATAGTTTTTTTCCCATACAAGTTTGTTGTATGGATTTATGATTTGTACATGTTAAGTTTTGTTTTAGATTTTGTAAAATTGTATTTGTTTGTAAATTTATGAAACTTATGTCAAATTTTTAACTTAGACATTTTGAGATGAAATAAATAATGGCTTATTTAACGGGTCTATTTTATATTTTATCATTTTATTACTGAGTTGAGATTTTTGGTAAATGTGTAAAAATTTAAATTTATATAGATAATTGATAATGAATTAAGAGTACTGTGAAAATATATTGAATAAGTTTGAGCTAACATAGTTAATTAATACATGTTGCTATCATTATTTTAAATAAGTTTGATATAAGTAATGGATGATCGTTCATGAATGTATAGAGATTCACCCTAAGGGTTGTGGAGGATAGTTTATTTTATATCATTATTTTATATAATATATTTGGGTCATTTACTACTCACAATTTACAACCTATCACCGGGGATGTGTATAAGGTCAAAGTTCATATTTTATCTACAATCATACTCGATTGTAAGAAACAAGACACATATTGAGACTTCGATCTACGAGGTCTATATTGTTGATGAGATCTCAATAATTATCTCATGCTATTTCAAGCATTAGTTAAAAACAAGAGTCAACTGCATTCCAAAGCATGATGATGGTAGGGAAGTGCCTTTGTGTGAGAACTTGTCAATATTTTTCCATCCTGGATGGCCCGTACCAAAAAATATTGTGATGGGAAGATATTTGTCAGAAATAGAATTTAAACTAACACATAATTATATGCTATTTAACTGTGATGAACCGAGACCTTTTATTCAGTAAGTATACTACTTAACATGTCATTATTTTTAAATAATTTATCTCTTATAATATTATAAACTGATACATTTTTGAATTTCTCGTAAGCAACATATTTAATGTTTATTATACCAAAACTCACAGTTGACTGAATTCCAAATCTTTTGATTACAAAATGAACAATTTTCCACATAGTTCAAAAAACATGTAAGTATTGGTTAATTATTATTATCTCTAGGATACTTAATTTCCTTACACATTTCTCATTAATTGTTCATAGTTGTATTTCATACACTAGGTTTATCAATTGAGAAAGAATGTTAGTGTTACTTTGTCTTTATTAAGTCCGAGTCCTTAAATAAAAGTGAAGTGCTATAATGAGTATTTCTTTAATAGACAAGTGTTTTATACAAAAGAATATGAGCAGGGTAGAAAGACATATAATCATAGTTTTGAAACTTGGCTCGGCCCGGCGGGTCGACCTGGGGCTGGAACCGGGCCAAGTTGAAGAAAAAATAGGGGAAGGAAAAACCCGGTGTGACCCAGTTGACCCGACAAGACTCGGTCAAAAACTCAGTTGCAACCCGTTGACTTTTGTTTTTTTACTAAAACGACGTCGTTTTGATTTTAAAAAAAAAATTGACCTGGCC
>NC_084852.1:41711886-41794386 GCF_951802175.1 Populus nigra | reverse complement strand
ATAAATGTTATCTAACACATTACAAAAACAAAACTAAATAAGCTAAGTCTTTTACCTTGGCCCTAAACACAAAAAAAACCGTGGAATAAAACAATGTAAATATGATTTTACCCTTGCCAAAACAACTGATTAAGCCTGGAATTGGAAGTAGAAATGTCTTTTCCATGACATACATTCATCATTGCGAAATTGATTGGGTTAAAAAAGATTCGGACATGTTTTTTCATTCCAATGCAATAACTATTTCGCTCTAAAAAACAAAACAAAAAATTTATCTTTGGATGAGGGGCTCGTATGTATTTTCTTTAAATAAACAGTATAGTTATGATCATGTTCTTGGAAGAGAAAAATATATATACATGTATAGAGGGGCTTCTCCGTGTTTTTCTTTTTTTTAAACAGTGAAATGGCATAATTAACCTTGTAATTCAAAAAATACAAAGGCTATTTGTGAGGGTGTTTTGGTCTTTTTCGACCAGTTTTGTTGTTATTTTTAGGTTTTGTCAAGGGCGGCTTGGTAATTTTAAGGTTTTAAATATTATTAAAAAAAGGTTGCACGCGTCAACGCATCATGGCCTCCACGCCATTCAAATCCTTCTTCCACTGCAGCATGTCGTCCTCTTTCTAGCGATGTGGCACATGCTCACGGAGGAGGTATGGTTAGGCTGCAGTGAAGGTTTTTTCTTTCTTCTCTCTTTTCTCTCTCATTTCCTAAAAAAACACACTTAAACTTCTAAAAAAAAATTGTGTCATCCGGTTTGTAATCTTATCGATTTTGATCCTCCTTCTTTTAATTACTATTTATTTGACTTTTGATATTTTTTGAAGCTTGAATTTTTTTCAATTTCATCCCTAGGTATTTCATTCAATTTGAATTTTTTTAACTAACTTGGTCCTTCTACTTTTAATTGCTTTATTTATGTGCTTTATACTTTTCTTTATTATTATTATTTTGCAATTTTGTCCCTTTTAATTTAATTTAATTTTTTTAATTTATTTTTTGTCCTCATTCCTTTAGTTGCTATATTCTTATCCTTTTCTTGATTTATCTTTTTTTTTTCAATTTTTTCCCTCAACATTTAATTTCATTTGGTTTTATATTCAGTTTTGATCATCATTCTTTTAATAACTTTTTTTATCCTTTTCTTAGTTTTTTATGTTTTTCAATTTAACCCCTAATTATTTTCTTTCATTTTTTATATCATATTTGGTCTGTATTGTTTGGGTTATAAATTCTTTTACAATTGGATATTTTACTTAGTTATTTTTTTCACGGTTGCCTTTCAACAAGGCAATCCTTTATTGAAAATTGGTTTTTTTTTCAAATTCATCATTTGATATTTGGTTATTAAGCTAGCTTCATTGTTTTTTTTTTTTTACTTTTTTTTGTTGAGTTATCATGATCTCATATCTTGGGTAATAGGTTAGTCAAGTTAACCATAATTACCTTATTTTTTTTCCCTCGGGATTTTTTATGAAATTATTTTTTTTTTACAATTTCATAATTTAGCATTAAATTATTGGCCTTTAAGCTATGTGATTTTTTCACTTTTTTTTCTATTGGGGTTATCCCGAGTGCAGGTTAATCAAATTAACCTAGGTTAACTTGTATTTTCTTACTCGATGTTTTTTTAATTAACTTCGATCTTTTTTGCTAAGTTTTTTTTTAAGTCTAATTTTTTTTATCTCGATCTCATGTCACGAGTGGTAGGTCAATCATATTAACCCAAATTGACTCTCTTTTTTCCTTAATTTTTTTATGACTTAATTTTTTTTTTCAATTTCATCATTTTGCGTTAAATTACTTCCCTTGAGCTGTCATTTTTTTGCTTCTCTTTCTGTTTTGTTATTTCAAGAGTGAGTTAGTCAAGCTAACCCGAGTCAGCTTATATTTTTGTTCACAATATTTTTTTATTTAACTTGGGCCTTTTTTGTTAGACCCTTCTTTTGAAGGTATAATGTTTTTATCCCGATCTCATATTGTATGTGGCGGGTTAATCGAGTTAACCGGACTTGACTTTTAAGTCTTTTTTAAATTGATTTTTTTTATTTTTAACTTTTAATATTTAATTAATTAAAGTTAAGACTTTATTTTGATACGAGTTTGGTGATATTATGTAGTTTTGAGCAGTAATTTACAAAATAAATGTTTTCAAACCCGTAATCATTTAAGTATTTAAAAAATATTGCATCTAATTTTTTTACTTTATAATGTCTTTGCATTTTTTTTAAAGTAATAAAAAAAGATCAGACAACATCACGCAGGTCAAAAAAACTAGTCTCGACTTATAGACGAAGCAAACCACACATTACGTGATCTGTGTTGAAAGTTTTGTACTTAAATGACAACCGTTTCAAAGCACTCAGAAGTTGCATCGCAAGCACAAAAGTTCTTTATAATAGGAAGGACATCGTGCATCTTTCAAGGTAAATTACATTTACTATATTACAATACATCTCCGAGAAGCATCATAAATGTCTTATTCTCCTTCACACTGTTTAATTAAACAACCAGGTTGGAAGAAACCCTTTGCTTTCGAAGAAGTAGCTGACTCATTCCGATTAAAGAACAAAAAAGAAGAGGGAATCTCGCCACTTGCATGGTATGCCAACCAGAAAGAGGGCTTCATAAACAAACAAAAACTGACTTTGGAAAGGTAGACCATGACCACAAGCTCTGGCAATGGCATGTTCATCTCAAATCAACATCACATATAAAAAAGTCGTGTTACGACCAATAAACTTGTAAATTAGAGCTCCTTGCAACTTTCCCTTCTCTTGGTAAAACCTTAGATGATGCAACAAAATCACCGATAACTGGCATCCGTACAGTTGCTATCTCAGCCAAAGCGCCTTTTGAACAAATAATGCCGCTTGGATGGGTCCTTGGGCTTACCCTTTATCTGGCCCTTCCCACCTTTCTGCCCAGTACTGGAGACAAGTGAAGAAAACGACAACATTTACAAGGAAGGTCACAGAACGCGCTTTATACTTGTACAAGAGAGAAAATACAGCAGAGCACACAGAACAATGAGGCAGTGTACCTGTATTCCATATAGACCATCCCGTTTGCACCTGACATGGCACTCATGGATCCCATATAGCGACGGGCTTTGTGAAGAGCTATGTCATCTGCATCCTCGTCTAGCTGTTCTAAACCAACAGCATCATCTCCAGCACTCAAAACCTGATGAGTCAAACAGTCAAAACTTGGATTCAAAAATCAAATGATCAATCAAACAGTCAAAACTAAAAGAGAAATACCTTCCCAAGAAGTCCCAATTGATCCTCAAGACTGTTATAGCTCAAATCAGCTCCTGAATCAGCTGGAGGCAAGCTTGTTATCACCTGTCAAAGGTATATCCATCAGAAGCCAACTACACAAATACTGATATCTATATGTATGATAGCCAACACAAAACAAAACGTGCTGCAGCATATCAGTTTTGAGTTTAATGCAAACCTAGGCTGAAAAAATAAAGCCTTATTTTAAAGAGAAAAAATTCAACCAAGGTAGATTCCAATTGCAACCACCTGCAAAGCAGAGTTACGCAACTACTACATAGCATGTAAAAGTTGTCAACAAGTTACACCCATAGAAAGGGAAGGGGCGTTTGAATCATGTCTAGATCCCTGTACAAGCACATTGGCATTCAATTGTGAGCATGTCAAACATTTGCTTCAAATATGTCATCTCAAATTGCAGCAAACTACATGCCAGATATGAAACATCTATAACAAATACTTAACATGGATAACAGTGATGCTGTGCACGGTTCCCAATTCACTGTCAAAATGAAAAGGTTTCAACTAGATTTTCCTTTCAAGAAATAATATCACATAAGAATATTTACCTTAAAGCTATAACCTTGATCAATCAGAAACTGTTGTCTTTTGGTTGAATAGTACATCTCCTGCACACACAGATAACTATTTAGGGTATCAAGCTTGACCAAAAACATGAATAATCTAGAGGGGCATGAGCCCTGTCAAGGAAGAACTTTCTGGTGGCTTCGGTGGCTTCTAAGCTAATATTCAGCAACAGTGTAAATACTTTTCCATCAAAATTTATTTCCAATTTGGAGGACGCCTTGTACTCCAATTCTTACGCTCTTTCTTTTCCTTACCAGGAAAAAAAACATCTTAGGTAAGATATACTTCTCCAACTACTGTCAGCATCAATCATCTGCGGTTAGGAATATTCAGATTTCAGAAGTTCAGAAGAAAGAAAATCAGTGCTTACCTGTGTATCAGTAGATACAAGAGAATAGAAGAAAGCATTATACTCTTCTTTGCCTCCTGCCATTCTATCTTGAAGTTTACCCTGTCAATGGACATAAAACAAAATTCAAGACATTATGGATAGGAGACTTATGAAAGAAGCAGCATCACGACAATTAAAACAACCTTGGGCTGGTTGCTTATAATCACTAAGAAACAAAAATCTGCGTGTGCATGGCTTCTTTCTGATAACAAAGGCCTAAATTCCATAAATCATTATTTCAAAACAGCCCATTCGTGAATGAACCATAAGATGCTAAAAATTAGCTAGATCTCACAGATCAAATCAGTTATTGCTTGAGTCATGGCCATGGAAACAGTTTTTCAATGAAGTAGAAGCTAAAACTAATGCAGGAGCTGCTTGTTTAGTTTTCTTATTGTTTTGGCTTTCTCATTTAGTTTACCAATCCTGGGGTTCTTTGATTCTCTTTTCTCTACTAGTAATATAGCTTGTAATAGTGATTCCTTCTCCAATAAGGATTGGGATATAAGTAGTATAAATAAGGCTGCCCCGGCTCTTTTACAGAGATGTTATACTTTTTATCAAGCAATTTACGCTTTAGAGGTTTCTCTACAGATGCTAAAACTCTATCTCTTGTTCCAGCTTCAACTTTCTCCTGGTTATTGCTTTTATTTTACTGTTCTTTGCTGTTTTTTTTAGATTTCTCTTTCCCACCCTACATCAAAAACTGATCATTCTTCAATCAGGTACATGATTACACTCCGGAAAACCAGTGTTTAAATCTACATGGTGCAAAATCTTCCAAAAAGTTGTAAATCACCCAACCGAATCCAAGAAAAGAAGAAGAAACTGCATAACCAACCTTTGCTCTCAGAATACGACCCAATCGTTGAGCTTCTTGTCGTCTTGAACCAGCATGTGATGATATCTGGATTATCACATTTGCCTCGGGAATATCTATCGAGTTATCACCAACCTGTAAATAAAATAGAATCAATCATGATAAGCTGCTCAGTTCTTATTGACACTCAACTCAGTTCTCAGCAGTAAATAGTTTCCACAAGCAAGTCTCTAGCATCCACCCAAATGACAGTAAAATCAGTAATTACATATGGATAGAGGACAAGACCAAATAAGAACTCATTAATTCATATCTGCTTTAACGCAAAACCACTTTTATTTCTTCTTCTTCTTTCCCCACTAAATGACCGAGGGCAAATACTTAGAGAAAATTGTACAGACTAGACAAACCAACCTTACTTGAATGACTGTTTAGTGAAATGATGCAATAGTTAAAGCTGGATACCTTAGACAAGAAGACAGTATTTACTTCACTACTAGTTTTGAACGCATGGAGAATTTTTGTCCTCTCAGCATGACTGCATATTGCACAACATGTTCGCAGTTAATAATATGAAACATGAAGAGTTGAAGCTAGCTTCTACAGCAATTGTGCCAATAAATCACCTGGTTGCACCATAGATCATAGGCTTGTGAAGTTTCATTGCATACTCTGTGAGTGCAAAAAGATTATCAGCAAACACAATTATCTTATCACGACGCTGCTCTTCATGAAATCTTATAAGAAATTCGCATGCCCTGAATTTGTTAGGATTCATCACATAAAGTGCCTGAAATTGTAAGAGAGCCATTAAAATGTCAGCAGAAAAGAACGTTGGCCAAAGAGAAGCACGGTGTATAAGTAGCAATTGACTAGCAAACCTGCTTCTTCTTTGAATTTTCTTTCTTTAGATACTCAGCGAAAAACTCTTTCGTCATTGGGCACCATACTTCAGCACACTGCACATTTGCAATGAAACCCCCTTTTACTAGATCCAACCAGTTTGCTTCATATAGTTTAGGACCAATAAGGAAGTTCAGATCGGTAATCCTTTCATCCTCTCTCACAAGTGTTGCTGTTGTTGGATAAACCAGTTAGACTTGCTAGTCAATATAAGACAAAGGCTGAACAAGAGAGATGCAACTGAAAGAACATACCAGTAAGCCCAAGTTTGCAATGAGATTTAGTGATGCTGATAACTTTACGAAACATATGAGCAGGAACGACATGGACCTAAACAAAGAAACATGTATTTCAGCCCAAATGTGTACAGAAGTTGACAACATACTCTCTGCACAATTACCTCATCCATTAGAAGAAGTCCCCACTCCCTATTTCTTATTTCTTCAATAATCTTTTCAGATTCTTCTGATCGTTTTCCACCAAAAGCAACCATGTTATATGTTGTCACCACAACCCCAGCATTTCCCTTGAATCGTTCTTTGCTGTCAGATGTAAAACGACAAATTTGATCCTGTGAAATGTCTGACCAGAGCGAGAATTGAAAGGCCCATTGATCAACAGAAACAGCATTTGTTGCTAAACAGAGGCAACTTTTCTTTATTCGACAAGCTGCAGAAACACCAACTAGAGACTTTCCAGCTCCACATGGAAGAACAATAATGCCAGATCTTGCTCTGCCTGAAATATCAACCATCATGATTCAATCATATGGTTCAGTCAATCCATGCTTAAGAGTTTTATAACCTATTAAGAGAATAAAAATCGGAGAACAATAAACACGCCTTAAAGTTGGATTCAGCAAAGTACAATTTAATTGCAATCCTAAGATCATTTTACCATTTCCAAACATTTTACTGAGGCTTTTCTCTTGATATGGTCGTGGTTGTGCGTGAGGCTTTAATTCCATATTCAGGTCAGGATTGACCTGCAGCATCAAAAGAGCATTAGCTACAGTTGAAAACTTGATGTGTATACTCAAAAAAGAACTGATTCTGTAAAGTTGTTGCAGAGCTTCCACAAACAGCATCCCCAATTATTCACATTTTCCAACAATACCACTACTAATCTAGTCATGAATTCATTTTGATATCTACTGTATACTAATTCCATGCTAAACATTCAAGGCTTGTTGATGAAAAATCAAAGGAGGGGGGTAAAAGTTATTTACAGTGTCATTTCTGAAATCATACTCCTCCAACATTGGATAATTTAAAGCATTTGGCAAGCACCGCTGCTTAACATTTTCAACCTGTCAGAAGGAGAGACAACACAAGATTAACATAATTTGGCAAATTCAACTCAAACAATGAAACAGCATAACCATGCACACAGTGCACTACCTGTGAAGGGTCAACTTCAAATGAGTGAGTTTCTTTTTCTTCTGCTGCAGCAGCCAATTCTGCTTCATTCAATAATCCATCATGACTAGTTCCAATTTCCCCCGCAGCTTTGCTAATTGTAAATCCCTCAGTTCCATGTGAACTCTACAGGTTTGTAGAATTATAAATAATTTCAAGATTCAACTCATAGGGCACAACAACGAAAATGGGAGGAATGCTACTACAATCTAAGAAACCTGGAGAGAAACAATGAAAGCATACACATCCATGAAATAAGTAACTCTGAGCTATTCCAAAATCATGTGAGACTATTCAATTCATTGAAATTCGTGTGATAATAACCTTCAACTATTTCAACTCATCCTAAAATACTGAATTCAATCAAATTAAGAATACAGACCTCGGGTTGAATCCTTGCTTTAGCTATAACTTCATCCTTGAGCAACTTCTTTAATACCTATAAAGACCAAAAAGAAAGAGAAAGACACGAATATCAAATATACATAACACTAACCAGAGAAAGAGGGGGAAAGCCAGAAACAAAAAACTAACTTGCCTCGGTAAATGGGGATTCAATGAAGTACCGATTCTTCTTAAGCACGAGCTTTACTTTACCGTAATTAGCGGTAGAACCATGTATAAAATCAATCATCTCTTTCGGCAACTTGGTCTTCGACAGCTTATTCAAAACTGAAATTATTGTTTCAGTCTCTAAACCCACCGACACCGCAGCATACAAGGAATGTGGAGTCAAATTATACTCGTGCATTGACTCGGGCCTATAATCAAACATCTCAAAATCTCAAATCACACATGAAATTAATATCAATTAGTACTCATGCGTTTTATGGGTCATAAGCTATACCTGCAAACAGGCTCAGCAATGGCAATGAGAAAATCATAAGCTTGCTTATACAAAGAAGAGAAAGTCTCAAGGAAAATTCGCCCATCTGCACAAGCCCATAATGGGCGATTCGCGTGATCGGGCTTCAATTCCAATTTGCTAAAATCCCTCTTTTTTCCTTCTGTCTCGCCTTCAAAATCAATAACAACAATGGATTTCAATTCACTAGCATAAACCCATTATCAACACTAAAAAAACAAAGAAAAAAATCAGGCTAGATTTTCAATACCATCGCGAAAGTCATCCCCAGCTTCTTCAGGGTAAAAAGCATCATCTTCACCCACTGAGCTTCTATAATCATCCTGTAACCATCACAAAGCAAGAATTAAGTAATTGAAAAGGTCGGATATGTAAGAAATTGAAGATAGATTAAAGGGCAAAAAATAAAACTTTTTTTATTCACCTTTGTTGTGAATTTGAATTTCTTATTTGGTCGACCACTTTTATCACCTGAAACAGAAATTTAGTAGATTAAACCAAAGTCAACAAAGATCTGTCTCACTGATTAAAACATTATTACAGAATCTTAAGTTTTGTTAGATTTTTTCCGTTCATTACCGTGTCCCATGTTTTTGTTTTGTTTGCGTTAGGAAAGGGTTGTTTTCAGAACCTGGGAATAAACTGCCACGAGAACCTTATATATAAGAGAGGAGACCACCGCTTCCATGCGGTGGAGTCCGAGTTGCTGTTTGTTTATAGGGTAGCGGGTGGCCTATGGGCTTCGAGCTAGGTCGGTGTTGTGGGCTTGAGCTGGACGTGTTGAAAAACATGGTTTTCTGGATAATGCAGGCTCCCTGTCGACCCATCTACCTGTTTGTTTTTTATTTTAAAACTTTTTAAAAAAAAAAATTTAATTAATTTTTTTAGTGTTTTATATCTTTTTAATGTGATAATATCAAAAAAATAAAAAATATATATTATTTTGATATATTTTCAACATAGTTATTAGATCCGGCCAAAAGACCGGGTCTCGGGTTTCATAGGTTAATCCAGAAAAATTAAAAAAATTAAAGTTTTAATATTTTATATGAAAAAATTAAGAAAAAATCTATGTAAATATAGGCTATACATATTGTAAATAACGAAGTTTAAAAGAATATTTTAAAAAAAAATTATCTCACATTAAAAAGATATTATGTTAAGCTTTTAAGTTAAAGTATTTAAACCGAAAAAGTTTCTTATCCCACATTGAAAAAACATAGCTTTTTTCTTGTGAACATAGAGTATATATACTAATGGATTTCAAATCTCACATTGAAAAAACATAGTTTTTTTTCTTGTGAACATAGATTATATATATTAATGTGTTTCAAATCTCACATTGAAAAAAGATAACTTTTTTCTTGGGAACATAGAGTATATATGCTAATGAGTTTTTAATCCCATATTGAAAAAAAATAACTTTTTATTGAGAACATAGAGTATATATACTAATTGGTTTTAAATCTCACATTAAAAAGATATTATATTATCATTTTAAGTTGAAGTATTTAAACTAAAAAGTTTTTTATCTCACATTAAAAAAATATAATTTTTTTCTTGAGAACACAGAATATATATACTAAAGGATTTCAAATCTCATATTTGAAAAAAAAAACAGGTCTTAGTCGGGTCTCGCCCAGGTCGCCTGGGTCACTGGTCTACTAGGTCATTGCACTTACCGGTCTTTTGACAAACCCAGGTCAGTCCGGGTTTAATAACTATGATTTCCAGGCAAAAAAAATATATAATAAATTCTTTGTTATTGTCATTGTCATTGTTACGAGGATCTCATAACATTAGTGTGCCTATTTTTAACAGGAAGATCGAGTGATGGAAACATAAAGCATGTTGCATGGATCATTGCTTGAAAAAATTGACTTGCAATTGAAAAGGTGCAATATTGATTTGGAAAACGAAAACCAAACAAATAAAATTGATGAAAGAAAAATGATAAGAAGTTAAGAAACCATTATGGATTTCTTTTCATTATTTGTGAATAGATGGTCATTTCTTTGAAAAATTACAGAAAGATTAAATTCTCTAAATTACTAAAAAAACATGAAATTATTCAAGCCCAAAATAAATACAATGAGAGTTAAAGAAAATATTTTGATAAAGAGCTACTTTGGCTATTTTGTAGAATAAATTTGATATTATTTTACTTAGTAATGTTTAAAGATAAGATCTATCTATCATGCTGTAATGATCCATCAAATCATTATCTCTCCATAAATCTTCGAGTCTTCATATACTAGTTAGAAAAGTTGTATTTATTTTTAGGATTGTAAGAAATTTGTTTAAAAAACATAGACGTATTTGAAGCCAAATTAAAAGTGAAATTCACTCACTTTTAGGGTTAAAAAATTATTAAAAATTATTCTTTAACAAAAGCTCTTAAACATGGAATATTAACGTGATTAAAATAAATTATAGATAAATAAAAAATTGATCTTAAAGAATCTTTGGTCGTCATATTTTTGTAAAACCTAAAACTTTATTGATTTTAACAATGTAATTACTTTTTTATCCTTTCTATGTTAGATAATTTAGTTTTGTTAGGAAGATGGCTGGGGTTTTTCCTTTTTTATGGGTTCATCATGGATGTTTAAGTTTTTTTATTCTTCTAAGATACAAATTATGGGTGATTTGTAATGTTAGGGTTTTTTCTTCTCTTACTTATTTGATAATTTTAGTTCAATTATTAAAAATATAATGTTGATATGTTAGGGTTTGAAATCAATTTATGCATGTATTGCGTTTCGATGAAGCAAAATTACCAACAGTGAAGTTTTTTGTTTTCCTTATTCATTGTAGCTTAGAAAAAAATTTAAAATTAATTTTTTTTTGTTATTTCCTTCTGTTTATACTAATGGGTAAGTGATTTGTTTTTTTTTCAAACCAACAACACGGATTCTCTCTCTTTTCATCTTAACTTATTGGTCATACTTGATGTTTGTGATTGAGATTGTTTTTTGAAACTGTTTTTTTTTTTTTTTACTTTTTCTAGCAAACATCATTTTTATTTATGCATTTTATTATTACAAAGAAAGATTTAATTGTTAAAATTGATGGATTTTTTATTTATTCTTGCAAACAAGGATTTTCTGAGAAATAAGGGAATCTTCAAGATGTACAGTTAGAGAAAGGGTAAAAAATACAAAAAGTTCTTCATCCATTTTCAAACTTGAAGAGGATCTTAAAATTGATTAATGACTAAGGAAGTTCATATTTAATGATCTCAAGTTTACGATAAAAAAAACGAGAGAGTTTTTTTGGTGAAAGTGGTTTTGGTTGTGTTTTAAAGGGATGGATTGAAAAAAACAGAACTGCTCTAGAAAAACCTGGTACTGGTATTACTGTTGATGTTAAAATCCTAAATCCTGATGGGCTTCAAGGTCATAAAGAGGTCGTTTGTTTACGCGGTAGAGATTGCGTTTCAATCAAAACGCAGGAGCCAAGCGTTTGGTAAAGAAAAAACCATTAATTACTGTTCATGGGCCCCATCACTTTCTGTGTTTGCAACGCAGGATCGGAAGAAGTAGGTGTAACATGCTTTTCTTGCACTGTTTATGTTAATTGCTCTGTTCAATGAACAGTGCAATTAACATGAACAGTGTACATGGATACACTGTTCACTAAAAATAGTGAACAGTGCAATTCTTTTACATTGTTCACTTACACTGCGTGAACCTTCTTCTTTTTCTTTTTCTTTTTTTTAGTGTGTTAATTTTTTAAATTTTTTTTTAAACAAATATTTTAGAGTGAATTTTATACCTGATAATATTTTATCTAATTTTATTATACGCTAAAAAAATTATGAAAATTATAGTTCTTGTCGGATGTATTTCGTACGTAATGGAATTGTAGAAAGTTTTATGAAATAAAAAAAAAATTATATTAAGTATGATTTATTTCATGATGTAATAGCAATAGTTAAATTCATAATATTTAAATTAAAAATCATCAATATTAATATATATTTTTTAAAATTATTTTATAACCTCAATTTTAAAAGCATTCTTAACCAAACACATTAAACTACTTTTTTTTCAACCTCAATTTCAACCACAGTTTTAACCAAACACCTATTTTTTCAAACCAACCTCAAATAAAAGTACTTTTTATAAAACAACTTTTTTCAAACCACAACCACAACAACTACCGCAATATCAAACACACTCAAAGAGTTGTTGCTATGGTAATTTCCTAATCTATTTACTTCACATATAAATAATCACTAGTATATTTTTTTTGCCATCTTTTTTCATTTTCAATAACTTTATTTTTCAACCATTTGAATTTCTTTATGGTCCCTTTTAGCTCTCTTTGGATACAAGACATGAATTTTTTGTTTTTTTTTTATTGGTTCTGATTAATGGGATTTGTTTATGGTTTGAGTTTGTTGGGGATCTTAGATTTTTTTCTTTCAATTTAGGTCGATAACAACTTCCACCAACATCATCAACGTCAACAACCAAGGTAGGATTTGTTATTGAGCTTTTACCTTCTTTTTTTTTGTATATATGTGTTTGGCTAATATGTTTTGTTAATACAAGCATAAAATTTCTTTTTATGAGTTTTAAATAATAGGATTTTTCTAGAATTTTAGTTCGTTGTGGCCTTTAAATTCCTTTTTCTCTTCAAATTTAGGGTGGCAACACCTTCTATATGCAGTGTTGATAACAACTTCCACCAGTAGCATCGACAACAATAACCAAAATGGTAGCTGGGTGTATTCTTAAGTTTTTCTTTCTTAAATAATTAACCTTTTTATATTGTTCAGTTCTCTGTTTGGCTAACGAGTTTCATTAACATGGGGTATGAAAGTTTTTTATGGGATTTGATTAATGGAATTGGTACATGATTTTAGTTTACTGTTGGTTTTAGGTTCTTGTTTTTCTTAGGATTTAGGACGAGAATAGCTTTTGCTGGCAACATCAACATCGATAACCAAAACAATAACCTAATGGATTTGTTCTTAAGCTTTGTTTTCTTGACTAACTATCATTTTTATATGCTTTATTTATGTGCTTGGTTAATGGATTTCCTTGATTTTTGAGATTAGTCAATAGGTTTATGTTGTTCTTGACTATTAAAGAATTGTATGTTGGATTTTTTTTTTATCTTTATGACAAGTTCTTTCAAAAGTTTGACAAGGGGTTGTTGGAGAGTTTGGCTAAAGTTAATTTTCAGAGTTGTGTGTTCTTGAGTCTAATATAAGGTTTGTATTTTTTTAGTTAGGCATTATTTGGAATTTAATCTTTGTTTAGTTTGGCATTTGTCTTTTTTTGACATTGATAGATGGCCAACTAAGCTTAAAAAAATTGAAATTAGAGGTTCCACAAACCTAATTAGGATTAGAAAAATGGAAATTAAAGGTTTGTATTCTTGAGCTATTGTTTAATAACTGAATAGTTTTTTAATTATGTTTTATTTGTGTCAAAAAAATCATTTAGATTGCTTAAGTTTTCCCTTCAATACAGGTTAAAATAAGGATACATAAATATTTGTTTACAATTAATGTGTGATTATGTCTTTATAGTAGATCCAAATATTAACCATAGTTCGTAAATGGATTTTAAAATATTAAGTAATAAATTTATTTTTAATCATTTTATATCAGTAATTTTATTCTTATTTTATGTTTTACCAAAATCTACAACGCATAGTAACTTGATTATGTTCATTTTGGTTTTATAGTAGCTGCTAGAGATATGTAAGATGTTTCACATTGACCATTGAAAAAGATGAAAGTTGTTATTATTAATATCAACTTTGGTGCTACAATTGTTATCATTTTGATTTTCTTTATATTGTTTATATTAATGTTAAGTCTTAAACCTCTATTTTTGTTTCATTTAGATTTTTCTTATTGTGATTTGTTTTTTAAGTTTGAATTTTGGAGATTTAGAGTAGGTTGCTTTCAGTTTTCATTTATCTAACTTATATGTGTTATCAAGAATGTTGATCGATTCTAAAGGTGTCTATGTGTTGAATACAAGAAAAGCAGGATTAGCAATCCTCATATTCCATGTCTGTTTTTCAATGTGTGGATTTGTTTTATATAGGTGTGTTCCTACCACTCATATTCTGGTGGGTTTCGTTAGTTGTTTATGCTTCTAGTTGCTTTTAAACCTTATCTTCTTCAGGTGATTCTTTCTTATTTATTTTGTTTCTCAACAATTATCGTTGCCTAAATTTTGGTATGCCCTGGATAAATGGATTTAGTTGCTTTTTTTTTCATTGTTGTTTTTCTCTCATGCCACTGGTGCTTAGATTAGCTTTTATTTTTGCAGCTTGTTGGCACATATTTGATTTCTTAATGGCTATTCTTTTAGGAATTTCTCTTCCATTTGCTTTAATCTGCCATAACTATGTATATATTTTTTTTTATCAAGGTTTTATCCATTTCTCCCGGTGATCTCGCATTACTCGAATACTTCATAAACTCATTGTTGGGCTTTTTCATTTTTTTTTTAATTTTTTTCTTCTCTTTTGCTTTCTACCTATTTTGCCTCTTTTCCTAATGGTATTGTTTTTATTTTCTATTTGTTCCTATTATACATGTTGTTGTTAGAGTTTCTTCACTTGCTCTCATAATTATTGTTTTTTGTTGAAAGCTATTGCCTTTTTTTCCATTATTGATTAAGATAATATTTTTTCCATTGGCATCTTATTCCTCCTCTTCGACTATTGATTGTGTTGGTATATTTGATATTTTGACTTATTAAATGTCCTATTTAGATCTCTCACTTGCTCTTATTATTATTTTGGATGGGTCATCACAATTTGGTTTGGCTATCAGCTTAGCTTATGTGTTATGGATGGTTCCAAACTTGGAATACAGGCTCGGTAAGGTTAAGGAATTGTCAGGTTCTCAAGCAAATAACAACCAAGGAAGTATAGTGTAAGATATTTTAACAACACAACTCTAAAATCTAAAACTGATTGGTAAGTAAAGAATATATATATATATATATATATATATATATATATATATATATATATATATAAGCATAATAAATCACACAAGAGCATGATTCAACAACTTGGGCCTACAAAGATGGTTACAAAGAAAGTCACTATGAGAAAGTAGAAGATTACAAATTGTCAAACAAAATTGCTTTCTCACCTAAAATTTCAAAGTAACCCAAAACTCATATTTTTTCTTATCTCTTTAACCACTAAAATATAGGGAATAAAAACATTCACAAATAAGTCTTACCCTAAAATATGACAACTTTAGGTTTTTATATGAACTAAATACATGAGTATTTATTTTCTCACTTATGTCTATAATTTACGAAAGACTCAATAAATCTTTATATTGACTTAAATTTAGCCAACTTACAAAGCTTGAACTCATTTTTTATCACTTTATGTAGTACCTTTCAAGTACTACATAAACCAATCAAATCCAAACAATGTTTGAACTTGACTGTAGAGATAGGCTTCATCAACATATTTCTAGGATTCTTTACTATAATAATCTTCTTAAATGATTCAATATCTTATTATATGATATCTAGAATAAAATAATACCTTATATTAATATATTTTATCCTTTTATATACATTTAGTTCTTAACCAAATGAATAGCACTTTGGCAATCACAATGCATAACAATAGACCCGTGTGACATACCAAGATTATCAACCAAACCTCCCAGTCGTAAAGCTTCTTTCACTACCAATGTTAATGCCATATATTTTAACCTCTGTTATAGACAAAGCAATAGTGGATTGCAAAATTGATTTCTAACTAATGGCACACCCCGAAATAGTGAAAACATATCGTATCAGTGATCTCCTCCTATCTAAATTACCAACATAATCTGAATCTATAAAGTCTTCAACACTACCTCTAGTTCTACAGCCCTTATCATATACCAAACCAACTTCTATATATCTTTAAAATAATAGGGTATTCATTTCACAACTTGTCAATAAACTTTACTAGGGTTTCTCAAGTGAAATGTTTGAACAAGTGTAGACAATAGCATACACAATGCTTTAAATTGCACTAGCATATAGAACACTTGACATATGCATCTTTTCTTTCTAAATTTCGGGTGAAAATCCTAAAAATAACCTGAAATACGTTTCACATAGATTACTCACTAGCTTTCAATATTGCAAACTGAAACGTTTAAGTACATTCTCAAGATATTTTCTCTATGTTGTCACCACTTTGATTCCTAAAAAACACCATACATAAAATTTTATTGGTTACATCCAAATCCTTCATCTCAAACTCACCATTCAACTAATTATTTAAACTATTAATCTCAAACATGTTCTTGAAGATAATTAATATATCATCAACATACAATAACAAGCACACAAATGAATCATTCAAGAGCTTCCTAAAATACACATAACTATTATAGTCACTTTTAAAATAATCGTGTCCAAGCATAAAATATTAGTTATCGAAGGTGATTGGAATTTATTATAGTAGATGACGTGTTATCCATTTAATTAAAAATCAAAAACAGGTGGACAAGTTCAGGCTTGACTCTGGCAACCTTTCCATTGTTTTTTTTTAATATACTAATATAAAATCATCTTCAAAGAAATTAATTATAATTATATTTTAAATAGCATATGATGATACCATTTTTTTTTTCAAATGATATTAGATGTTTATGAATAATTATATATGAACCTAACATGTATAATTTTTTTAAAAAAAATCTGATAAATATTCAGTGAGAATAAAATATCTAATATTTTTATTGCAAAGTTTTTATAATTTTTTTAAAATTAATTAATTAATTATTTTCACATATAATCACATAAAAATTATCAAGTCATAACTTTTTTATTAAAACTTTCCTTTCAAATCATTATAACACGATATGAATAAAAGAAATACATGTTTTGTATATAAAAAGAGATATACATAAAAAAAAAAGAGAGAGAGTTTGTTTTTGCACGAGAAACCTTTGAAAAAAATTCATAAGAAAATAACTTTTTGCCGGCAATTGTGTGTGACAATTTCTTGAAACAAAAAATATTTTTATGTTTATATATAATAATATCATAATTTGTAATCTATTATATATTTGTAATAATATTATAACTTCATATTATTACAAACATATATTTGTGATCTATTATTCTATAGTAATATGATAATTTCATATTATTTTCATTAATATATAAATGTTTATATGTAATAAAAACATATCAATTTAGTCTTCCACTCTTTAATCACAACATAACTTTCCTCCTTCTAAACTCTAGTTTTTCTTTAACTTGACAAGTTTTTCTTAAACATGGAAAAGATGGTTTTTCGAGGAACAAAATGGAGATTAGTTTGGCTAACATACAAATTGGTTAGGATATATAATTCTAATTTATCCGCAAGGCATCATGAAAGAACCAGTACAGGGGTGATTTTAAGATGAAAGAACATAGAAGGATTAAAGTGAAATAGAATCGAGGATGTGGGGACCATAAAACACCATTAACTGAAGAAATTTCTTAAGCGGAGACGGAGTCCTTGATTTTGATTCATCTCATCTCTCCCCGGTTTATGCCACTCTCTCTCTCGAAAAGACCACCAACAGCAACAACAACTCCTAAAGTTTGCAGAGGCAAGCAGGTATGAGCGGTCACGATTCAAAGTATTTCTCGACGACCAAGAAGGGTGAAATCCCTGAGCTCAAAGAAGAGCTCAATTCTCAGTACAAGGTTCGTCCGCCGTCCTTCTCCTTTCCGTCTTTCTACATTTCTATAACTTTATGTAAACAAATGCTTTTTCATGATCTCGATCTCTGATATGAGGCAATTAGGGTTTCCATTTCGATCTGCCTTATTAGATCTGTTTATATTTGACTTAGATTTATCGTTTGGACTGTTTGATTTCGTTGAATTTTCTGTCGCAACTACAATTTCATTGGAGGATCGTCTTATATATATTTTTTGTTCTTTTTGCTGAGAAATCGAAGGGAATTAGTTCACGGGACTCAAATCGAGGTTGTATTTCCTCTGGTATGCTTTTTTTTATTTATTCGTATCAGGGAGAATTGACATGGAGCTCTTAGGGATCGATCATGTGATGCAACTTCTCCGTTTTGGATATGATCTGATGGATGAAATCTATTGTATAGTTTTGATGTTTGACATTATGGGTTTTAGGAATTCCAGCGGGTTTGGAAGAACTGTGTTCCAGCTAGAATGCTTTTCAAAAGGTTATATTATACAATGTGAAGATTTTGTGACTGATAAAGTGATTTATCGACCTTGGTTTTTATAGTATAGTGGATGATTTTGAATATCTCAATATGATGTTAAGATTTTTAGCTAGGCAGATTCTGAACACTTTTGACAGGGTTTTCTTATAATAATGGAAACTATCCTAACAATATCCCGTGCAATATTAGCACTGAGATTTATTTTTTTGCTAGTGCTCGTTTATGTAGTTAATGGATCAGAAACCAGTTGCAATATGGGAGTATTGTGATGTTCCATTGGTTTATCGGATATTGGGTTTATTATATCCTCTAAATGTAATAAACTATATTGAATTTTCTTTTCACTAGAATCAGTGTGAAGCTTCTCATCTTTTGTATCTTATCATGCAGGATAAGAGAAAAGATGCTGTTAAGAAGGTGATTGCTGCAATGACAGTTGGGAAGGATGTATCGTCACTGTTCACAGATGTAGTGAACTGTATGCAGACAGAAAATTTGGAGCTCAAGAAGCTGGTTTATTTATATCTTATAAATTATGCTAAAAGCCAGCCTGATTTGGCAATACTTGCAGTAAATACATTTGTGAAGGTAAGAACTAGAAATTAAACTTTTTGTCTCCTATGTGTTTAACATTATTACATTGCTTCTTTGTATCTCTAAGAAACTTGTGTTCATGGTCATTTATCCAGGATTCACAAGATCCAAATCCCTTGATTCGAGCTTTGGCTGTGCGGACAATGGGGTGCATTCGTGTTGACAAAATCACAGAGTATCTATGTGATCCGCTTCAGAGGTGCCTTAAGGTTGGTTTCAAGGATTCATATAATTTCCATGCATGCTGCAAATTGGAATGCTGGTTTAATTTACTAGATTGCATGCAGCCATTATTATTCTTAAGAAACAAGCAAAAAAAAATTTTTGTTTCTAGCTCACTGTCATCTTTGTACCTGTTTAATCCAGTAGTTTTTGTAATTATAGGATGATGATCCTTATGTTCGCAAGACAGCAGCCATTTGTGTAGCCAAACTTTATGACATAAATGCCGAGCTTGTTGAGGATAGGGGGTTTTTGGAATCTGTCAAGGATTTGATTTCTGACAACAATCCCATGGTTGTAGCCAATGCTGTGGCAGCTCTTACAGAAATTCAAGACAATAGTGTCAGACCCGTCTTTGAGATTACTAGTCACACGCTCTCAAAGCTGCTTACTGCTCTTAATGAGTGCACAGAGTAAGCCAACAATATTTTGCTAACTGTATTTTTTTTTTCTATCCTACAATCTTAAACAATGTGCATGGCATATACATTCTGAGCCGTTCATGTGTACCTACACCTGTGCATTTTAACACATAACTTTTAGCCATAGGACTTTGATTTGCTTTGAATGGATACTTCCCATGGTGTTTTATCCGGTGAGATTTGATGTAATTGATCAAAATGTACTGTTTTCTCTTTTTAGTGCGTTGAACATCTTGCGATAGCTGTGATCTGGTATATGATTGAAAATCAAGGAAGTCCAAGCTGGATTTTCAAATATGGTCTGCATATGGTACCAGCATAAAGTTGCCTGAAAGTGTGACAACGAAACTCCTCTTGTCGCATACTTTTTCTAGAATAATTGACCATTGCTATTGCTACTCCACATTTGATAATGACGCCTCACCCAATAGTGCCAGTGACTTTGTTGAGTGGAGTGCTATTTTAAAAATGTGGAGTGGCATTATCAACAACCAAAATAACCCTGTACTTTTATGACCACTGGATTCTGGCATCCCTGCTCCTTGTGTTGCAAGTTTTATGTAATTTGTTAAATGTCTATGCTATTTGGGCAATGCTAAGAGCTACATATGAAGTGAAGTGCATGATAGGATTTCACTGGAAATTGAATGCCTCCATACCTAGGATTATTGTGATTTTATTACTTCTCTGACTGTTGTGTATTCTCTTGGAAGTTCTTTGCCTGGACAACTTTATCTGATACCATGTATACTTTTTTAGGTGGGGCCAAGTTTTTATTTTGGATGCGCTATCCAGATACAAGGCACCTGATGCTCGTGAAGCTGAAAATATAGTGGAACGAGTTACTCCAAGGCTACAACATGCTAATTGTGCAGTTGTACTTTCAGCTGTTAAGGTGACATGCTACCATCTTTGGTGTATGCTTCATTATTTTCTTATTATGGATGCCTTTGGCAGTTATATTCTAGTGAAAATTCCATCATTTTTCACATTTCTGTATTTCTTTTCTTCTAATAGATGATCCTTCAACAAATGGAACTTATAACTAGCACTGATGTGGTTCGAAATCTTTGCAAGAAGATGGCTCCTCCTCTTGTTACGTTACTCTCTGCAGAGCCGGAGATTCAGTATGTTGCTTTGCGTAACATCAACCTAATTGTACAAAGACGGCCTACGATCCTTGCCCATGAGATTAAGGTAAACAGAAATTCCTAGCCACACTTCACATTTGTTAATTTGAGATTGAGTCAGAGATGCTTATCCAACACCTTTTCTTTTATGTACAGGTGTTTTTTTGCAAGTACAATGACCCAATTTATGTGAAGATGGAGAAGCTAGAAATCATGATAAAGCTTGCTTCAGACCGTAATATAGATCAGGTAATATATACATGTGGGGTGAGGAAGACTAGGCACATTGGCCTTTCTTTTCCATTATTAGTCTATGAGAGATTATTTAGGTTGTGTTGTCCTTGTGGTGAGCAATTTTCCAGGTTCTACTGGAGTTCAAAGAGTATGCCACAGAAGTTGATGTAGATTTTGTTAGAAAGGCTGTTCGTGCCATTGGCCGTTGTGCGATCAAGTTAGAGAGAGCTGCCGAGCGATGTATCAGTGTTCTCCTAGAGTTAATCAAGATTAAAGTAAACTATGTGGTTCAAGAGGCTATCATAGTTATTAAAGACATCTTTAGGAGATACCCCAACACGTAAGCTACAGCTTTGGTGCCCTTGATGTACAAAGGTGAAATTACTGTTTTTCTTTCATCCATACTGAATTTGAAGTTCCTTCGCAGTTATGAGTCAATCATTGCGACACTCTGTGAGAGCCTAGACACTCTAGACGAACCAGAAGCCAAGGTATTTGTGTTTCTTCTTCAGTTTTTCCTTTCATGTTTATGATCTGAACTCATACTTTCTGTGCCGGCTACCCTTTTTTGCCATCTCCTTTAAGGCTTCAATGATCTGGATTATTGGTGAATATGCTGAAAGAATTGACAATGCTGATGAGCTCCTAGAGAGCTTCTTGGAGAGTTTCCCTGAAGAGCCTGCACAAGTCCAGTTGCAATTGCTGACTGCAACTGTCAAACTCTTCCTTAAGAAGCCAACTGAAGGCCCTCAACAGATGATTCAGGTTTTGATTGCGTCTACTCACATGCACTTCAAATCTGATATATAATGGATCTTTGTCCCTTGTTCATTTGACTTCACATTGTTCTCTAGAATTTGCAGTCATCTGTTTGGCAACTTTGAGATGACTAGAACATGATTGATCCTTTGATTGTTCATAACTAATATCAATTCAGCAACATGCAGACTTCTGGAGTGTCTTTAAGTTAATTCTCACTGCAGAACTCTCTTACAGGTTGTTTTGAATAATGCCACTGTGGAAACTGACAATCCTGATCTAAGGGATCGTGCATACATATATTGGCGTCTGCTATCAACTGATCCTGAGGTGTGATTTTGCTATGGAGAAACATATCCTCTGTTTTTGTTAGATTAAATGTGTGATTGCATGTCTATTTTTTATGTACTGCTTGTAAGTTTTATGTCATGCGTGATGGGTATACTTTGATGTTTCAGGCTGCTAAAGATGTTGTGTTAGCTGAGAAACCTGTCATCAGTGACGATTCAAACCTACTCGATCCATCTCTTCTTGATGAGCTTCTTGCCAACATTGCGACATTGTCGTCTGTGTATCACAAACCCCCAGAAACATTTGTAACCCGTGTGAAGACTACAGCTCAGAAAACTGAAGATGATGAATATGCTGAAGGGAGTGAAGCAGGGTATCCTGAATCATCTGCTCATCCTGCTGATGGTGCAACATCACCGCCTACTAGTTCAAGTAATGTTGCATATGCCGGAGCAACACAACCAGCTCCTGCGCCGTCTTCAAGTCCACCTGCTGCTCCTGTGCCAGATTTGATGGGTGATCTGTTGGGCATGAATAATAGTTCCATTGTGCCTGTTGACCAGCCCTCCACTCCTCCTGGGTAAGCTTCTTGACTGCACAAACTGTCTAATTGACCTTTGTATGATTTGTTGAGGCTGGTACATAATCATTGGGATAATTTGCGTAGCTTGTTGAGAACTTGAAGCACATTCATCTAATAGTGAATTTCACATGATTCCCGACACCCCAACTGTTGGGCTATTAATGTCACTTACTGGATCTCGTGACCAATATTGCAGCCCTCCTTTGCCTGTTCTAGTACCAGCATCCACTGGTCAGGGTTTACAAATCAGTGCACAGCTTATAGGGCGGGATGGTCAGATATTTTACAGTTTATTGTTTGAGAACAACTCACAGATTCCCCTGGATGGATTCATGATCCAGTTTAACAAGAATTCGTTCGGTCTTGCAGCTGCTGGACCTCTGCAGGTAGTGCTGATCTTTGTTTATTCAAGATGGAAATTTCCTCGTTGAGCATGTAATTGACAAACAATTATTTATTAGGTTCCGCAATTGCAACCTGGGACATCAGCGGCAGTTCTGCTACCTATGGTTTTGTTTCAGAATATGTCTGCTGGTCCTCCAAGCTCACTCTTGCAAGTTGCTGTGAAAAATAATCAACAGCCTGTATGGTATTTCAATGACAAAATCTCATTGCATGTATTCTTCACCGAGGATGGAAGGATGGAACGTGGAAGCTTTCTTGAGGTAAAAGAGAGAAAAGCTTGGTCTTCTTTTCTTGGACTGACCTTTGTATGCTAAAAAGTTTATAGAAGAGTGCGTGATAGTATCAAATTGCAGACCCCTTATTTCTCTGGATCTTTGAAGCATTAAGCAACTCGTCCTCTTAGAGCCAGCCTGCTAGTATAACAAATAATAGTAAAGTATCAGGCTAATTGTCATTTCCAAAATCTACTCTAATAGTAAGTATCAGGCTAATTTCAGGAAAGAAGAGACTGGAAATAAATTTGTGGTAGGGGAAATGCTATCCTAGGACTTGGGGGATAGGTTGGATATTCTTCGAAGTCTGATTCTAAATTTCTCATAAATCTCTTGGGGGATGTGGGGTCAATGGGGTTGATGAGCAAATTAGTAATTTTTCTATAGCTGGAACATTTGAGGATAGAAATCAAGAGATTTTGCGAGCAGATATGATTTGATTAGCCACTTTCACCATTGCCATTGGAACCTAATATTATGTTCTTACACATTGCAGTCATGGAGGTCCCTTCCTGATTCAAATGAGGTCTCAAAGGATTTGCCGGACGTTACTGTGAATGGTGTAGAATCTACATTGGACCGGCTTGCAGCATCAAACATGTTCTTTATAGCAAAGCGAAAGCATTCAAACCAGGATGTGTTCTACTTCTCTACTAAAATCCCTAGAGGAGTTGCCTTCTTAATCGAACTCACGACAGTTGTTGGAACCCCTGGGGTCAAGTGTGCCATCAAGACTCCAAACCCCGAGATGGCACCGCTTTTCTTTGAAGCCATTGAGACTCTCCTCAAGAGTTAATTTTTTTCAAGTGTTCTGCATCTTTACAACTTTTTTCTCTTTTATAATTACATTTTTCGGTTTATATATGTAAAATCTGTATTGATTTAGTGAGGTTTTGATTGATCACTCTGGCCGCCTTAGATTAATTCTTTTTGGGTTCACTCAACCTTGAATTGTTTGGCACTCCAGATTTTTGTTGAATTGAATCTGTGATGTAGCAAGGGACGGACTCAAAGCGCTTAATTTTTTTTAATCGGCTCCGGGTAAACTTGATGTAATTGCAACAGCTGATAGATGTTTTTTGAGGGGTTTTCCTCCGTTCAGAGTTGCAGGGTTGGGATACTTGTGCTCAGTGCTGGCGTATATGTTTTAATTCCACCTAGGATTTTGTGCTTCGCAATCCATGGAGAATACATACAATCATTGAATGGTTGGAAAATTGATTTGATTCAAGGGATGCTAGTAATTTTCTCATTTACTCGGTGCACGAAAACCCCATATGCACGTGTATTATGTTGTGGTGAAAATTTTCTTTCTGCTGTCTCATTGGATTCCCCGTGGCGTTCTTTTGAGAACAAAAGATGGCACGTGTTGATTGTTTCTCGGTGGATTATCTCTGTCAATGTTTTGTTTTTTTTTTTGTTTTTTCTCTTTTCTTCCTTGAAACACGCGCTGACTATTTAAAATTTATGGACAGTACCTTTAGTTGCGAGCATTTGAGTGTATGTTTTTTTTATATATATAATTTTTGTTTTTTTTTATTATTATTATTAATTTTATGTTAAATCTACATTTATTTTTTTTCCTTCAATTTTGGTCTTGATTTTTTTTTATTTCTTATTGTTTCTGGCTCTTTTTGTAAACTCTCAATTATTTTTAATTTTATTATTCGATAAAAAAATATTATTTTTATTTATTTAGTTCTCATTTTTTTGGTGGTTTTTTTCTTTTAATTATTTTGTCAAATTAATTTTTCCTTAAAATTTAACCATTCAATCAAAAAGTATTCAACCTCATATTTTTTTAATTTAATCTTCATTCTTTTAATTACTATTTTTTTTTTAGATCTTTTTGTATAATTATTTTTTTAATTTTTTAATTTTATATTTGATTTATTAAAAATTAAACTTCGTGGTTTTTTCAGATTTAGTGCTTCTGATCAAATGACCCGAGTCACAAGTTTTATAATTTAACACGAGTCAACATTGATTTTTTTACAAAATAAGCTTCATGGTTTTTTTAAATTTTTTTTATCAGGTTATCCTGATCTCATGACCTAGTTTGTAGGTTTAGTGAATTAAACCAGGTGAGCTCGCATCTTTTTTTGGCTTCTAATAAATCTTTCTTCTTTAGGATCCTTTTGTGTTGTTGGATTATTTTTAAATTTCATACTTAAATATTTTATTTGTTGAGAATTCCACGCGTCATCTGCTCCAATTCTTTTGGGTGGCATGTGCGACTAATTTCGGTGGTGAAAAACTTTTTTTTTGTTGTGTCATTGAATCCCTGTAGCGTCCTCTTCCTCAAGAGATGGAACATGTTAGTTGTTTCTTGGTGGATTATCACCAGCACTACTTTTTTTCTTTTCTTCCTTCTCCCTTGAAATTCGAACTAAATTTCAAGGTAGTCCCTTTAGTTGTGAGTATTTGAGTATCAATCCTCGTTCTTTTGATTTGTAATTTTTGTCCTTGACCCTTTTGTAAGTTTTTTATTTATATTTCAATTTCATCCTTAAATCTAAAATTATAATTTTTTGTTTCTTAAATTTTAGTCTTGATTCTTTTTATCTCTTAATTTGTTTATTGCCCTTTTTAAAAACTTCCAATTGTTTTCAATTTCATTCTCTGATAAAAAAATTAATTTGTTATTTTTTTTAATTTAGTCCTCGTTATTTTGGTGGTTTCTACTTTTAATTATTTTGTGAATTTATTTTTTCCTTACAATTTAACCATTCAATCCAAAATTATTCATCCTCTTTTCTTAAAAAAATATTGATTTTTATTTTTTTAATTGTTATTTTTTTCTTTTAGATCCTTTTGTATAATTATTTATTTTTAATTTTATCATTTGACATTTAATTTATTAAAAATTAGATTTCGTAGTTTTTCAAAGTTTGATTCTTCTAATCAAATAACCTAAGTCATGGGTTTTATAAGCTAATACAGTTCACATCTTTTTTGAACTTATTTTCTTTTTCAATCTTATTGCTCGACATCGATCTGTCAAGGCCCCGTCGAAGTCGCTCCAGGTAATGTGGTCTGCTTCTTTTTTTTTGGGTGGGTGCATGCGGGACTGTATTTTCGTGAGATTTTGAATCATGGTTTAGTTTTTGTTGTTTCAGGAGTATCAATGGTTCTGGTGTGGCATCGAATCCTGGAAATAACTTATACATAACCGGATTATCAACTAGGATCACAAGCAGTGATCTTGAGAAGTATTTTAACAGTGAAGGGAAGGTATGGTTCTGGCAAAATCATTTATTGTCTATCCTGAATGAGTTCCTGTAATCGAATGTAATATTATATCAAGTATGTGGTGTTAATGCATGTCATTCATCATCTGATATTTCATTGTTCGCTGCATCCTGTTCAATTTCTAGAATTTATGCGTTTCGGCTCCCCTTTCCGTGTAGCAAGATTCCAGTTTATGCATTTCAACCACCAGTTCTCTTTTACTATAAAAAAGTGTATTACTTTTAGTTAGTTATCGGAGATTTTTATGCCCATAAAATTTTATTCGAAGTTATGGTTTCAGGTTTTGGAGTGTCATCTGGTAACAGATCCTCACACCAGAGAATCTCGTGGATTTGCTTTTGTTACCGTGGAAACCACTGAGCATGCTGACCGTTGCATCAAGTATTTGAATTGTTCAGTGCTTGAAGGACGACTGATCACCATGGAAAAGGTACTGCTCCCATCAATGGATTTTGAAGAGAAATATGGGGGGGGGGGGGGGGGGAAGTTTTTTCTTCAGAAAAATGTTCCTTGATGAGTTTTGCCAGCAGGTCTGGTATGTGCAACTCCATCGAATTCACAATCTAAGGTCTTAGCGGTTGAATCTATATTCCTTCACGAACCACGACATGAGTTATGCATCGACATTTCAATCTCATCGATTCAAATTCAACAATTTTGCAGAGGGTTACATGCCCTATACCCTTCTGCCCATGGTTCTTGAAACTTGATTTGGATTTCTCATGGAAGCAAATTGTTATGACAATCACCCATCCCTGCTGTTTCTTTCCTGGTTGTTTGTATCTCCATGTACTCATATTGTAACTTGTTTTTTCGCAAGTGATGCATTTACAGCGAGGAACATGCTGAAATATTGTAAAAAAACTGCTGTAGGATATGAACCATTTATGTGAAATCTCAATTGAATTCTGATAAAAACTGTTGGACGTGGAGAATACAGATGGCGGACCCAAACAAATGCCTTTCACGCTGTATAAACTGGCGGAATTTCGGAGGGGGAATGAATGACCCACCATGGAAGAAGCATTCATTTATGAAAATGAACCTTGTATCAATCCTGGCTCATATCCAATTGAATGCAGCCTAGCTGTAAGGAAACCTGCCCATCAATGGAGGAGCCACTGATTGGTACTCTTGGAATTTGCAGGACAAGAATCAGTAGGGTAACTGTACATCCCCAGGGAAGGAAGCAAATGCTTTATATGCTCTCACGGAATTTCTGCTCTGCTTTACGTGCATTTGTCCTTTGGGTAAGGTCTTAGGTGTAGCATGAGCATGCGCATGCTTTGCTTCGTTAATTCTTCCATGAGTTTTTAGCCCAAAGCCCATTGCCTGTACTTTTCTTCTCTCTTTTTTCTATTTATTTTTTTAGAGTATGTGACTAATGATAAGATATGTAGACTTTTATTTTCTTTACTTTACTGTATGAGGAGGAGTGTTGAATGAGTAGGAGTGTAGGAGGTTAGGCATTATAATCCTGGTTGATTTTGTATTTTAAAAATATTTTAAAAAAATTAAAATATTTTTATTTTTTTTGTTTTAAATTAATATTTTTTTGATATTTTTAAATTATTTTATTATATTAATGTCAAAAATAATTCTTTTAAATAAAAAAATATATTATTTTAATGTATTTTCACGTAAAAAATATTTTAAAAATCAACTACAATCATACGCTTTTATATAACTAACTTCCATAGCAAGTGTTTTATCACTTCTCATTTTATTGTCTGGAACTTGAGACTCAGAGTTTACATGGATGTGTTTAACTTTTATAGTTAATTATTTTATTTTATTTTGAAAAGAAATATTATAGATTAAAATAAACTATTTAATTTTATAAAACTTTAGAATAGAACAAGGGAACAAATGAGAAGGGGTTTGGATTTGAGAGGATAAAATCCTCCTCCCAACTAACATGTTGTAAAATCAAAAGTCTCGCATGACAATAACAAGAGTGCAATATCATATAATAATATAAATTTTATTTTAAAATTTTATTTAATAATTTAAATTATTAAATTGAAAATATTATTTGGATCTAATATAAAACTTTAATGACCACACAATCATAATTTTAAATTGTATTGTCGTTATTTTTTTGTAATTAAAATATAATTAATACCATGATTATATAGTTAGACTTTAAATATTATCATTGTTTTTTTATTAAAATATAATAATACCATATCATCGTACTAGATAATACAATTAAATTTAATCACGAGAAAAATCACATTTTTCTTTTTATTTTGAAATGAAAGATTATAATAAAAAAAAAAAAAAGAAGAAGAAGAAGAAGGAATGGAATGGATGAAAAGGTACGTAAATAAATAAAATGGGAGAGCATGTGGGGGGTGGGGGCCCGCACTTTGAATCCTAAAATAAGGAAGAAGCGGGATGGAGGAAGGAGAGTGCGCTCCAGCTGTAAGCGCGGACTTGAAATCATATTTCAAATTTCTTTTTTTTTTTTCAATTTCTATTAAAAAAACAAACACACAGATTATGGATTTATTTATCTTCAAGTACGACTCCAATTTTTACTTGCTTGGATAAGATCCGACAACTCGATCTCTGACACGTGTACGCCTTTTTTCCTCTCTCTACCTCTTCAAGTTACCGGTCACTACCCAGCAGCTTCATTATAAGCCCTTTAAGCTTGGCTTGGCTTGGCTTTCGGTTGCATAATATTTGGTTCTGGACAAAAATGCCTCTGTTGTTCTGATTTTGCTGCAGAAGATATCATCCATCCTAGCCATTGAAATACTGCTGTCGGAAATAAGGAATACAGTGGTTGATGTGTAATATCTAAGATACAATGTCTTGTTTTTTATTATACTCTGAGTTAGATTATAGTTAAAAATAAATAAAGAGGGTGTTCTAGTTTAATAATGGGTGGCCAAATTTAAACCTAGTAGTTCTCTTTTCTTTTTGTTTTCCATAAGAATAATAGTGTCACTTTTAATAAGTACAAGCTAGCAGTGATATCAAATTGGATGTTAATTCTGAAATCTTTTTATTTAACTTATTATTGAATTTATATTTTAAATTCAATCAGGTGAAAATTATCCTAATATGACCAAACAACTTAAATAATACAAAGATAGCTTGAAGGATCAATAGAAATGTGACTTAGCTGGAAAAAAAAATTAAGATGGCATCCTTTGAAAAAAAAAATAAGATTACGACATATTAGATCAATTTAGGTTTCACAACTTTACTCATCAAACTTGCAATATGGGTCATTGACTCAACAAGATTTAATGATCTTTTTAAAGTAATTTCTATTTAATTATATGATAACAAAAATATTCACTCATAAAATCGGCTACTAGTTTAATATTAGGATGTTTGTTTTAGATTACGATAACCCTATAGAAAATAAATCAAAACAAATAAAAAACTCAATTCCAAATTAACTCGTCAAACTTACGACTCATGTCAAGGACTCCATTGAATTTAATAATTTTTTAAAAACTATTTTTTATTTAATTGTCCGATAAAAAAATAAACTCATAAAATCGAGTATCAAACCAAAATTGAGATGTTTGTTTGAGATCGCCATAATCTCATAGAAAGAAAAACTATTTGTTTGAGAACTTCATTTTTTATGAGAATATTTTTATTTAATAATACGACAAAAAAATCAGTTGCTTGCAAAACCGAGCATCGATAAAATATCAGGATGTTTGTTTGAGAACGTGATAAAACTCAAAAAATAAAAAGAACAAATTATAAAGCTCAATTGAAGAATAAAAAATTCAATAGCAATTGAATGTTGAAAAATAAAGATAAAAAAAAGTTTGGATTTGCAGGCTTGGGTGGCCCTGAGAACCCGAGGCCTTTTTGTTACTATTTTTTTTAATAAAAAAAGAGATAGACAATAATCCCATTTTTTTTGAAAAAAAAAATATAATTGTTCATACATCGTTTGATGTTTTAAATTTTGGCCACAAGTGGTCGAAAAGTCAAGTTACTAATTTTAAGGTAAAACAACTCATTTTCACGCATTTTTTATACCAAAATACCCTAATAAACCCATCTTATGTCATAAAATTTATATCCTAAATCAACATTTAATTATGACGGTAGAGATTTGAATTCCAAATAGAATTCAATTTCTAAAAACTATGCAATAAAATCATATGAAACACCATCTGATTTGCTA
The DNA here is from genome assembly GCF_951802175.1 of Populus nigra. Lineage (NCBI taxonomy): Eukaryota > Viridiplantae > Streptophyta > Magnoliopsida > Malpighiales > Salicaceae > Populus > Populus nigra. The sequence continues at coordinate 41,763,580 of NC_084852.1, read as the reverse complement.
TAACAATTTTCACTAGAATTGACATTAAAAACAATATTTCAAAGATATCATTAACAATACAAACCCTATTTTTTAAAAAAAATCTCCTAATGTCTTTTTCCTTTTCTTATTCCAGCCCCCACCATTTCTTTATGTTTATGGAGTGACTAAGATTCTGAAAAACTTAATGAGTGATCGTATTATAAATAGTACCTTCTAAATAGCCTTGATAGAGCCAACCAAACTCCCTAGTACATCGGTTATTTTAAGAATGTAGCAAATTCTCAATAACCCTTAAGATTTTGTAATCTATAAGAAAAAAAGTACACCTATGAAGATAATGAAATTGTCTAAGAAGACTATATATATTTTGTAAATAATTTTTCTCTGCAAGTGTTTAATTATGATATCTGGATGGTAAAATAATATGTGTATTTTTTATGATTTCTCACTTACTTAAACGAACATGTAAAAGTACAGTACCCCGAGGACCTCCACAAATATATTTATTGTTTTGTTATTTGTAATCGGGTCAATCCCTCAAAATAATTAGAGGTTAACATTGTCAATTATTTTATAGAAGGACGGTCGAGTTACTGCATTAGTTTTTATCTAAAAGGTAAAACTTAGCAATTAGCATTCATTTCTGTTGCTATCCTTCATAAGATGTAAACATAAAATGTTAATTCGATGATAAGTAATCGTTTTTTATAATTTGAAAAGATTATTTGTGCAATGAATAGTGCTGCACAAACTATGATGAACACAAATCATCAAGTTTAGAAGTCGATTGGGATAATTTGAGTAATGAGAAAATTAAAATTAAAGGGGTAAAATCATTTTGAAGCGGTTGAATGAATTGTAAATCATTATAATTTTATTATAATATTTCTTGGATACTCTAAATAGCTACGTTTTGAATGACTGGTGAGTTAATAATATGTTATTGAAGAGTTCAAAATAAATATAAAAGTTAAAGATGATATCTATAAAATTGCCATAAACTTATTTATGTAATTTTCAAAAACTTATTTTGTATGGTGATATCTTTTGAATATTTAGAACTAATAATTGTGGTGTCTTTGTGATTAACATTGTCAAAACTATGATAATTATTGACTTGTTTATAATATGATTTGTGTGGTTTGATATTTATTTCATTTAAATTTGATATGAGTAAAATGTTAGAGTTTTTATTGGAATGTTTATAGAATTTTTGTTTCTCAACATTCCAATGAAAAAATTAGTTTGATTCATTTTTTTTTAATAAATATGTGTTTTTCAAAATTTCTTAATAAGGAATAAATGTGAGGTGCGTATTTATATATTCTTTAAAATATCTATATCTTGTGTCATTTTAAATAAATATAAAGGTCCTTGTACAAAAATGTATATTTTTTGTAATAAAAATAAATAATTTATAAATTAAGTGCAAAATAATCATAATTATTAATTCAATTCATATTCACAAATATTTCAAATATTATAATTGAATTCAATTAAGTGGTTTAATATTTTATTCAAAGCATGATAATTGTAATAAATTATACTTATAATTTAAATTTATTTATGAATCGAACTCAATTTTTCATAAGATTTAATTACAAAACAAGGTGTTATGTTTTTTTTTATTCATATTGTTAATGATTAATTAACTAATAATATCACTATTGAACTATAACTAAAACTACTCAGTGTTTTACGGTGAACTGCACAGTGCAGTCCACAGTAAAACGCTGTGCAGCTGCTTGCTTTTTTTTTTTGTTTTTTTACTTTTTTGTTAAGCTGTTTTTTTAAAAAAAAAAACTGTTTTTTTCTTTGTTTTTTTTAATGAATATATTTTTGGTTTAATTTTTTTTATTAATATTAAATTTTTTTATATTTAGTTATCAAACTTTCATGATACGGGTTCCGAGTTTGACGGGTTAACCCAGATTTTTTTTCTGGTTTTATTTTTAATTAATTATTTTTTCGAGTGCAGTCCACAGTGAAATGCTGAGCAGTCTTTTTTTTTTTTACCTTTTACTTTGTTTTTTTAAGCAGTTTTTTTTCTTTGTTTTTTGTTAATGAATATTTTTTTTTGTTTAATTTTTTTGTTAATGTTAAATTTTTTTCTATTTAGTTATCAAACTTTCATGACACGGGTTTCGGGTTTGACGGGTTAACCCAGATTTTTTTTTCTGGTTTTTCTTTTTAATTAATTTTTTTCATTTATTATTGTAACATATACTAAAACACTGATTCTTTAGGCTTCTTTTTTTTTAGTTTTTTTAGTTGTTTGTTTTTATGTTTTTTGGGATTTTTTTTTGCTTTTTTTTTTGTTTTTTAATTAATTTTTTTTGTTTAATTTAGTTTGTTAATGTTAAATTTCTTTCTATTTAGTTATTAGACTTTCATGACACATATCCCGAGTTTCATGGGTTAACCTGGTTTCACGGGTGAACCCAGTTAATTCCAGGTTGACCCGTCAATTTTTTTTATTATTATTTTCATAAATATTTTTATTTAATTTAGTTTGTTAATGTTAATTTTTTTTTATTTAGTTATCAGACTTTCATGACACAAATACTGGGTTTAACAGGTTAACATGGTTTGACGAGTTAACTCGGATTTTTTTTCTTTTTAATTAATTTTTTTTGTTCAGTTCAGTTTGTTAATATTCATTTTTTTTTATTTAGTTACCAGACATTCATGACACGGATCCCGGGTTAACTTGGTTTGACAGGTTAATCTGGTTTGACGAGTTAGTCCAGTTAATTCTGGGTTAACCCATTAATTTGTTTTTTTCTTTTTAATTATCAAATTTTCACGATGCGAATTTAAGGTATAACGGGTTAACCTGGTTTGAAGGGTTAAACCAATTAATTCATATATATTTTTTCTTTTTTTCATTAGTTTTTTTCTTCATGTTGGTTTTTTTTTAAACTAATCTATTTAATTATCACACTTTTATGACACGATCTTGCAGACCCACGTCAAATGCTATTGGGTCTGGTATTGCAGTCCAGACACTTTTATGCTAAGGGTTAACCCAAGTTTAATGTTATTATTAATATTATAAATATTAGTCTTGGGTCAGGCGTTGTAACTAAACCTGAGATTCTTGGGTATAATTTTGTAAAAAAACCTAATACTTTTAAATTTTAACTATTTTTAAAATATAAAAAATAATTGACCTGCGACATCGGGATATGGAACTAGGGTGATACTAATATTACTCTATTTGAGGATAAAAGATCCCTTTTCTTTTTCCCGCGTCATGTCGCAGTTAACGTCCTCTAAGCATGGCAAGGGGAGAGGATCGAGGAGACACACACACGTGACGACATTCTATTGGGGTGTAAGTTTTACAGATTTCCCAAACGTCTCAGCAACGCAAAAAATAGCATGGCCCCCACGATATCACGGCGCTACAGAAACCAGATTTTCTCTCTCCATAACGCGACAAAATCAAAATCATGCACACCCCAAGCCAAGCCAAGCCAAGCCAAGCCAAGCCAAGTAAAGTTACATTCACAAATAAACTTGCTGAGTATATTCTAGTCCCTATAAATTCAGACATAATTCAATTCCAATTATTTAGCTTCCTAAATTTCACTATGAACCCAAATTCTTCGATTTTCTTTTAAGCTCCTCCAAACTCTTATGGAAGACATTCTTTACTTCTAAAGTGAAATAACTCAATGAATGTCCAAACTTCCTCCTCTAGGGTTTTTATATATAAACAAGCTTGTTAAATTATTTTAAACCCAATTAATTAAAAAAATGTTTCAGCAATTAAGTGACATGATATTATTGTAAGTAAACACGTAAAAGTTAAATAAGTTATTACAAAGATAAAAAAAAGTAATTTATTGTTCAATACAATGATTATGCTGGACAAACTGTTTTTACAACAATGATAAATAAAAAAAAGAGCTTATATGAGGTAAGATAATAAGGTAACGTTTGGGAACGCTCTCAAAAAAATTTAAATTTTTTTTTTGTTAAAATTTAATATAACTTGTATGTTTTGAACCGTTTTGATGTGATGATGTCAAAAATAATTTTTTAAAAATAAAAAAAATCACTGACATGTATTTTAACACAAAAAATTATTTAAAAAACATCTGCAACTACACTGCCAAATAAGCCCTAATATCATTGGAGATTATTTATCAAATTCTACTCGTCCAACAAAAAAAGCAACCTTTTTTCTCCGATGTGAAGAACAACTTGTAACTATATAGGTATCAAGATGTATTTTTTTGAGCCAACTTTACTTTTTTTTCCTCAAAATTCTTACATGGAACACTAGTCTTTAAGACCAAGTTCAACTCTAGGCACGTGCTAGACGGGCGCGCTGCATCAAGGTAATACAATTTTTCCAGAAAAAATATTTAGATTCTGTTAATAAGTTTTTTTTTTAAATAAAAATTTAATAATTTAGATTATAGTTTGATTAGTTGAATAAATTAATTTTATTTGAATTAAATAGAAAAAAAGGCAACGATAGCAAATAATTTTTTTTAACAAGAAGAAAACACTATAACCAGGGAAATATATTTTTATCTAGGAGTGGAAAACGATATTGTTCAATTTTCAGCCCATAAAATATGGAAGGACAAAATAGGGTAAAAATAATTTTAAAAAAATATTGCTAGTCAACATAAGCTAACATGGCAGACATGTATTTTGGGGATTAAGGAGCAAGTTAACACGGGTTAGCCTGTCAAACTCGTGTTTTAGGTTATGAGGTCGAGATAACACGATATAAAAGAAATTAACGAAAATCACAAAGTCAATTTTCTCAGAAAAAAATAATAATGTTGAACGATGAAGCTAAAAAAGAAAATAAGCAAAAAAGAAAAGATTTCAACCCTAGTTAACCTTTTAAAACTATAACTTGGATCATCAGATCGGAAATAACATGCATGGAAAAACGTAACACCCAATCCCCAAGAAATGAAATGCTGAAGATGACATCGAGAAAAAAATAAATCACCAAATATTAAAAAAATAGTAATTAAAAGAATAGCAATTAAAATAAAAATAAAAAATAATAATTAGAGGACGATAATTTTTTTTTAATTTGAGGTTTAGATTGAAAATAATAATAATCTTAACAAAAGGATAAAAAAGATCAGGACCAAATTATAAAAAATAATATACCATAAATAAATATTAAATTGAGAAATAATAAAATTTATATAAAAGAGCTAATGAAAAAAAATTATAAATCAAAAGAATAAATACCAAAATAAAAAATATATATTAAAAAAAGTAGAAAAAAGGCTCGCGTTAACTTTCTAAACTCAAGACACAAGTTATTAGTCTGAAAGCATCATATATGAAAAAATTACAAGGCTCAATCACTAACGAATTAAATGAAAGAAATAAAATAAAAAACACAAAAGAATATAAAATAAGAAATGATAATTAAAAGAATAAGAGTAAATATTGAAATAAAAAATAAATTGAGAGGCAACATAAAAATTTTAACTGAAGAATTAAATTAAAAAAAATCTTTAATGAAAGGAAAAAATTCAAAAGAATAAGGACTATATTTAAAAAATTAATACCCAATAAACTTTAGTTAAATTATTAAATTGAAAATTATAACTAGAATTGCAATACTAGCTATTTTTTAATTAAAAATATATTAAAATAATATTTTTTTATTTTATTTTTAATATCAACATAGAAAAAATAAATAATAATTATTTCAAAAACAGACCGTAAAAATAAACTCACTTTAAACAAACAAAACAAACGGGTATTAAATTGAAATCTTGAAAAAATTTGGTGATGAATATAAAAAAAGTGATAAGTTATGGGAGCTGAAGTGACACATTAGTCTAAGATTTAAAAAAAAATACAGGGTATAGCAGGTAAGAACTTGTAAAGCCGGTGACAAAAGTGTGACCGTACGGCACATGGCAGGTCGTTTCAATGGCAGTTGGTAAGCATTAAGTGTGCCTGCCTCCTTTCTCTTCCTTCCTCCCCCCCCTCTCTCTTACTGATCGTCATTTCTCTCTCTAAAAAACCTCTGCATGTTCAAATTCTCTCTCCAAATTCATAAAAAAAACACTGAAAACGCACTGTGCAGGTCTCATTTTGATTCATTCAGGTAATGAAGTGCTTGTTTTCAGGTTTCGAAGCTCAACCCCACGAAGCTTCTCTCTTCGTTTCTCTAATGTCTTCTCCCTCCTGTTCTCTCAATTACTTCTATTTAATTTTAGTTATGATTATTTTTCCCCCGTCTTTGATTTTTCTCTTATAATTTTTGTTTGACAAGTTTTCAAGCAATGAGTTGTATGCTTTTCTAGCAAAGCCAACTGTGTTTTTCTTCTTCGTCTTCTTCTTTTATTGGGGTTTGCCTGTTACAAATGGAGGAAACATAAATATCACACAAAAATAAATATTTTTTATTGATTTGAATGATTTCCAAGCTTGATTCCTCTAAATTAGTTAAATCTTGATTCAAACTGATGTATTAACTTTTAAGTACTTCAATACCTTCATGGTTGACTGTGAATGTGATGTCACCCTGGCTCAAAAGAAGATTTTAATGATGAGCATTCTTTTGATCTGAATTCAACAGTGCTTCATTTATTGTATTCAATATTTGTCCGTGACGCATAAATATTGCACTTACAAATTTTTCTCTCTCTGTCTATATATTAAATTATCTTACTAACATACTTCCATGTTTTTGCTGCTTCAGGGACTTACAAGATTACAGTTTGCAAGGATGATAAAGACTCTTGCTTTGACCCTTTAATGTGAAGATGATCGCACCTTTTCTTTAAAATTTTGATGGGTTTTCCTTTATCAGTCCAGTTTGTATCTAGTTTATGCAAAATTTAGGTTTTGGGGTACTGGGTTAAAATTCTGGGTTTCGATCAACAATTATTTGCAAGTGAAGAGGATGTTAGAGACTGAGCTGTGTTCTTCTAGGATTCTTTCACCTTTTAGAGAGGAGAGTGGTGATGAAGAGCTATCTGTGCTTCCTAGGCACACTAAAGTCGTTGTCACTGGAAATAATAGAACAAAATCTGTGCTGGTTGGTTTGCAAGGCGTAGTCAAGAAGGCTGTTGGTCTCGGGGGTTGGCATTGGCTGGTATATTTTCTTATTCCTTTTCCTTTTTCACGTTCACCTTTTTATTTGGTAATTAGTCAGTCAATCAATCATATAAAATTAGTATCCTTTGTCTTGTTTACTAATTCAATGTTAATTTGATCTGGTTTTATTTTTTTCCCTATCCGCCTCTTCTTTGTTCAGCATTCATTTGGGTGGGATATTTGAGCTTATTGCTCCCTAGTTCTATTGAAGAATTAAAAAAAATGTTTTGGTTTTGGATTTTTTTATGTTTGTCCATGTTGTAGAGGACTGTGCAAAATTTCCTGATTCAAAGTTATTAGACTAAGGGTTAAAGAAGGAAAAAAACAACACTAGACGTTTATTTACACCGTGTTTGGAACCAATCACATGTTAAATTGAATGCAGTTTAGATTTGCATGTAATGGGAAATTAATGTTTTTGTGTAGATCTCATTCGTGTTTGGTTTTATCCTTTCCTTATTCGAGGTAGGGCACGCAAATCGTATATAAATAGACTGTTTATAGATTTAAATATTAATTCTTCAGCCGCAAGCACAAAACTTGATCTTCATCCTCCATCTTTTAATAGGTCAAAGAACCCATGTCTGATGTAAGTAAGCTCTTGCTAGCAATATTTTGTGTGTGTTTGGTAGAGTAGTGCTGGTGCTTTTCAATTGAAAATGCATCAAAATGATGTTTTTTCAAAAACAATTATTTAATTTTGACATTAACACATTAAAACCCTCGAAAAACACATTCGAAAAGCAGTTTTAAATGCATGGGTAAAAAAGCAAAAACTAACGCGCCCTTCATAACTGCTGAATTTTGATTAGTGGTATTTTGGTTCCGCCAAGTAGTTTAACCTTATTAATTTCATGTTTGTTAAATTTATTAAAGGGTGCTCAAACTCAAAATCGCAGGTTTTGTGTTTGCATATCATGTGTGCTAACACAAGGCTTGTTTAGAGATTTTTCTATTTTTGTTTCTCCTAAAAAATTCTCTCTTGTTTCTCTTTTGATGTAGTAAATTTGTATGATTTGGTTTTGTTTTGTTGGAAGACCTGAACTTTAAACATACCTTTTTAACAAGGTACAAATAAACACGCTTAGATTTATTGTATGATTCATGGCTATGTTTTCTAAAGCTTTATTGAGCTCTGTCGTTTGTTCTTTATCTATCACCAATATGGTTCTTGTGAAGTTTACTTGTAAATCTTGAATGCTTGCTTGGACATGCAAGGTTTTGAAAAATGGATCTGAAGTTAAGCTTCAAAGGAATGCATTGAGCGTACTGGAACATCCTACAGGGAATGAAGTAGATGATGATAACGATTTTGATACCAGCAGTGGCTCTGACATTGGTGAACATGATTTCTGTATGCATCTAATAAAAAACCATGTTTAGTTTGATTTCATATTTGTTGATGGTTATTTGAAACTTGTATCTTCTCTGATATTGTTTTCCCTTGGGCAGACAGGGGCAGTGAGTTCCATAAAATTAGCAAGCCAAGGGTTCGACCAACCAGGCCATGGGTTCCATCTGCACCTGTAAAGTCAACAAATCGGAACAGTTACAGAGACGTTCAATCTATTATTCACACACCCATGCCGGTAAGGGATATCTGAATCACTTTCTTGAATTCCGTGCAATGTTTGATTTGGGGCATTCATTATTCGTCAAACATCATGCATGAAGGTTTATAGTTTTGTGAAGACTGCCTTTAACAAACATATGTTGATGCATTAGACGGTGAACTTAGCAAGACTAGGAACTGAATCACTGCGGAGATATTGCAAAGAATTCAAACTTGTGAGTCTCATCACCCTACTTGATTCTTTCATTCAGCCACTAGAAGTTCTAGACAAATTTTTAACTCAGGCTACGCAATTTTAAATTAGCCGGGTGTGAACTCCGAGTCATCAAGGGAACGGATACTTAATGCTGCCCAAATTCATTTTCCATCACAGGTTTGTCTCTCCACTCCCCCCTCGTCCCCCCTGCTTCTCCAACCCCTCTCTTGCACTTTCCTATCTAACATTTGTATTCACGCAGCGACCATTGAACGAGGTGCAAGTGGTAGCGGAATTCACCCGTGTGGCAAAGAGACTGAAAGAGAAGGACGGCCCCTCTGATTGAAAATCCTGAATTCACAAGGCCTTGTATAATAATATATATATTATTAACCCTAACCTTTAGCCCATATCCTAATTATATACTGATATGTGAGAGTGGTTAATTGGAAGACCTTATTCTTTCTCCCCCGGATTCTAACCATGTAAAATGGCACACCCCCTAGTTAATTCCGCTAGATGTTTCGAGGTCCGTTATTTAGAATTGCTTCCCTTAGTTGATCGTAGAAGATGTGGATGATGTAGATCTGCGGAGAGGAGATTCACCGGCTCTTGGGATAGATCATGTCTCTGATTGTAGAGCTGTTGAATTGTTGGGCGTCAAAGTAATCAAATCAAGAAGGATCAAGTTGCAAGAAATAGTGAATTCAGGGTCTGAAATTAATAAATCAAAGGTTGGAGAAGGGGCAAGAATAGACATGAACGTTGAGTTTTATTCTCTTGGATCATTCTAAAGTTCCATGAAGAATAGACAGGTTTCCCAGAGGATATTTCTTGGTTCACAGGAAACCAAACAGATCAATGGGAGGGGGCAGGAGGAGCAGCTCCTCAATCATGTAAAGGTTTACCAGAGGATTCCAGGCTGGAAAACGAGTCACGAGATCTTTTGCCACGGTAGGGAATATGATGTTGACTCAAGGTTAATCGGTTATGGATGGATGTCATTGAGAACGATGGGTGTACCAAATATAAGCCCGCCAATGACTTGCTCCCCTTTTCCTTTTTCTAGGGGGTCTGAACTTCCTATTTGATGCCGCTGCTCCATTATTATTCTCTTGGCTTTAAAAAGTCCACCAACTTGTGACCCCATTTTTACTCGTCATGATACCAGCTTAGTCATTCACATCTTACTGTTCATTGTGGATTCACTCAGTGATTTTCTTTCTTCGATTAAAGGCAAATTACTTCTGATTTGTTGATGAAGGGAGAGATTGAAAGTTTGGGACCAGCATAAAAAGGATAGCATTTCAGTTCCTATTGCTTTTTTAAAAATTTATTTTTTTATTTTCAAGTTTCAGGTTTTAGGATAGTGAGAGAGAGACTTGCTAAATTTAATTTTGATAGCAGAGAGAAAATTTTGTTAGCTAAAATAGTCAAAATATTCAATTTTAATATCAACTATAATTATTAAACCCAGTCTAGGGGTTGCCTGATCAAGGGGTCGGAACCTGGATAAATACAGGTTAACCTGAAAAAATTAAAAAAATATATTTAAAGTTTTAGTATTTCATATGAAAAAAAAAATTATATGAATATAGAATATATATATTGTAAATAATAAAGTTTAAGAGAATATTTAAAAAAATATTATCCCACATTGAAAAAACAATCATATTTGAAAAAAAAATCGGGTTTTATCCGGATTCACTCAGGTCAACCGGGTTTTGCTGGATTGTTGCACCGGTCAGGCTTTTAACAAATCCAGACCGGTTGAGCCACCGGGTCAACCTGCTGGGCCGGTTTAGGTTTAATAACCGTGGTGTTAATAGGTTTCATCAGAAAAAAAGAGTTTTATCAGGGTATTTTTTCACTTTCAAATCACATGAGAAAATAGACTTAACACTGGGGAGTTTTCAGTTGATATTTTATTTTTTGATTGATTTTTGAGTTATTAGAAGGAATAAATAGGTTAACTTAGATATTTTAGATATTTTTTAGGTTAAAACTGTTTGAAAAATAAATTTTTAGATGTAAAACACCCTAATTTAATTTTTCAGCAACCCCTAGTCAATGGGATACAAGTTACAAACGACTTGTTATTTACTTATATATGTTTTAAAAAAAATATTAAGACCAAGGTGTGTGAAGCTTGAAGGCCCACACACATCAACTACTTTTGTTGAAGCCCAGATATGTTGGGCCTTGGTTGGTAGGTGCTTAGTTTTTTTTTTTATTTGGTTATTGCTATGTTTAAAAATATTATTTGGGTTAATGCTCAATTTTGTGATAAAGCTTTTGATAATTATTATTTAGAAAAAAACTAGAAAAAAGGGGATCATAATTGAAAGTCGATGAAAAATACAATTTTTTTCCCCAAAATACTGTTCATGGAGCGCTTTTTTTAAAAAAAATATGCCTTGATATTTTTCTTAAATTTTATTATGGCTTGCCTACTTTTCTTTAAATTGCCTTTTGGTCCTTCTAGCTTTATTTTTTAGTCCAAAATTTAATTTTATTCATTTTATAGTATTTGAGTTTGGGAGGTGAGAGAGAAAGTCATAAATTACGAGTGAAGAGAGAAAAGGTTATCAATTAGCTAGATTTCAATAATAAAAGGATCCATTTTGATGCTAATAAGTTTTTTTTACAAAGAGAGTTATATTAAGGTGTTCTTTAACTTTTATTTTGCTAGGACAAAGTAGATGAGAGACCAGGAAGATTTTTATATTTGAGCTGATTTTTCAATCTTTAACTGTTATTTTGCCAATTTAAGTCTAAAAATGATTTTGTTTAAGTTTAAATGGTGTTTTTTTAGTTGTTTTCAGCTTAAAAATATATTTGTTTTAATTCTAAAAGTTGGAAACTTGACTTTCCGTGGATAGAATTAAATAAAGTTGATGTGTCATCATTTTTTTATAAAAAAAAAATCAGGGATGTCTGCCTCTTTTACCAAAAAATAAAAAATAAAAAAAAATACAAAGTTATTAGCGTAGACATGCCTTTGCAAGCCCATGTGCACGGTTTTGGGTTAAAAACCCACGACTTAAAAACACGTTGATAATGCTCACATATGTTTTTGCATCGAAATATAATTTTGGATCCGATCCGTTATGGAACGGGTCGCCCGGGTAGGTTAACTAGAGATTCCAATTAGCCGTTGCCGTGTGTGTATGTATTATTTGATTGACTGAGACTTGTGAGAAGATGGAGTGGGCCTTTATAATTCCAATCCAGTGGAAAATGGGTATTCTTTAAGCCCATCCAGGGAGAGGCAGTTCAAAACCTAGAAACCCACGAAGCAGGTCCCAGGCATAACCTAGAAATTTAATAGAAAAAATAGTCCTCTGAAGTCTGAGCTATCAAACCTATGCACAACAACTTAGATTAAATGAGGTAGTAATTGGACCGTTTCATGTCAACATAAACAAGGAATGCAGGTTGGTTTTTTTAGAAATAAAAACTTTAAAGTGTAAATTAAAAAGTTTATTCAAATCTCTAATAAAATAAATTGATAATCCTCTATTTAAATAAAAATAAAAAATATTAACAATAACTAAAAAAAACTGAAAAACAATTAAGAGATAAATATAAATTAAAAAACTTATTCTTGTAAAATAAAAAATTTACCCATTTGTACCTACCAAATTTGATTATTAAAATCAATAAAGGATAATAAAATAGAAACACATATGAAGTTGAATGAATAAAAAAGAAAAAAAATATTATACAAGGTCAAAAATATTATTTCAAAATAACTATTTTATTTTTTATAAAATAAAGCTTATTTGTATAAAATAAAATTAAAATTAAATACAAAACAATTTTCTTTCAACAAAAACCACCATTCAAAAAAGCTTGCAAAACTCGTGACATGGACCATAAGACTAAGATAAACAAATAGAAAAGAAATTGAAGATACCTACAAACCATTTTTTTAATAAAAATAATAATGTAGAGTAATAAAATCATAAAAGAAAATGAGGAAAAAAAATCCCTAACAATATTAACTCTTAAAACTCATCACATGTATCATTAGATCGGAAGCACGACTAATTGAAAAACCACAGAACCCGTCCAATTCTGAACAAATCAAACGCTAAATGATGAAACCGAGAAAAAATCAATCACACAAAAAATTATAATTAAAAGAATAAGGGTAGAAATAAAAATAAAAAAATAAATTAGAGGGCATGAACAAAATTTATATTAGAAGGTTAAATTGAAAATAAAAAAACTTTGACTAAAGGAAAAAGAAATCAAAAGAAAAATGACTAAATTGAAAAAAATAAAACTACATAAACTTTGATTTAATAATGAAATTGAAAATCAATAAAATTTTTTCAAAAAAGTTAAGGAAAAAAATCAAAAATCAAAAGAACAAGTAGTGAATTGGAAAAAATAATATATGATAAATTATAATTTTAGAACTAAATTGAAAAAATAATTTTTTTTTCTAAAAAGATGGATGATAAAAATAAGCAACAAAAAATATATAAGAACTGAATTTGAAAAACAAAAGACAACAGGCACACACTTTTTATGGAGGAGAGAGAAAAAGAAAAGAAAAAAAAGATACAAGTACCGACAATAAACTGTCAATCATTCGTTGTCAGACACCGCATCAAAAAGAAGAGGATGTAGTGGAGCTTGCAAGGACACGACAAAAAGCCAAGTTAGATAACCGAGCAGCGTTGCATGTACTGATCAAAAGGCATCGATACCACCTATCCGTTGCCAGGTCATGAGCACGTGCCAAGGGGATTTTCAAAATTAAAAATAAAAAAAATCAACATAAAAATATCAAAATGTTTCTTATAACATTGAAAATTATAAATAAACTCGTGTGAAAGGATAGAAACACCCTAAATACACGCGTGTGCGTGCACACACAAACACATACACACACACAATATATATATATATATATATATATATATATATATATATATATATATATATATATATATATATATATATATATATATATGGTGTATTTTAATTGTAGTCTAAGAAATGAAAAATTAATAAAACTCTTAATAAACAGCTATAGGTTTTTTGGTCATGAGAATAAAGAAATATTTTTTACTGTTATAAAGTTTGTAAAAGATAAAGAAACTCATGGTAATTGTTCTAAAATTTATTGATTTCGAGAGTAAAATCAATCATAATTTTACTGTGAATTTTTTTAAAAAAAATTCAAATACCTCTAAATAATATTTTAATAACCAATAAACCCATAAAAAAAAAACCAAATTACCTTCCCAACTAAAAGCTACTATTTTTTCCACTCAAGAATAAAATAGTCATTTTAAGATGTGTTCCGCATTGAGTTTCTGTCGATAGTTGAAGTGGAGGATGGAGCACGTATAAAATTATACATGGAGAGAGCTTCCTTTTCAGTGAAAGTCGTTGTCGCACACGAAAACACACCACCTGTTCCTTTCTACCAGAAAAAAGAAGAGAAGAAGAAGACGAAGAAAAAGAAGAGAAACAAATGAAATTCCGTAAGCCTCTTTTACTCCCCTCAACATTCCAACCTCTCCCCCTCTCCCGTTCCATTTCCTAAAATCCTATCTTTCCATCTTATCTCTCTCTTACAACAAATTCAACTTTCTACTGTTATCTAAGCTCAAATAGCTACCTATTTTGTTGATTTGTTTTCAGGTTTTCTTCAATCATTCAACCAATACTTTCTTATTCGGTGATTTTGTTTTCGTTAGGGTTTTAGAGAACTATTTGCTTGTTTTAATTTTATAATATTTGTGATGTTGATCGTGGAAAGCAGAGTTGATGATCGGATAATAAAGAGAGAAGAAGCAAATGATGATGGCGGAGAAGCAGTGGAGGAGATAACTCGTGCTAGTAGCAGCACTAGTAGTGGTAGAAGAAGAAAGAAAGATTATATGGGAGGTTGTTGCTGTGGTTCCTCTAAAGGAGCTGCTCAATCTAATAGCGCACCGCCTTATTATTATGTTAGTTCAATCACTTTCTTGCCCTTTTTTTTTAAAAAAAAAATTAGAAATTTATATGATAGGATGAATAGTAGAATCAAATGATCGATGAACTTTTTTTTTGCTAATGTTCTAGTTTAGTTTATTAGACAAGTCGATTCAGTTAATGAGATGTCCATGGCTTTTAGTCTTCCAGAAATTACGTGATGGATTTATTGGAATGGATGAACTATCCTTGTTGTGGTTGTGAGATCATTTAGAGATATTTTATTTGCTAGTATCATTGTGCTCTTCGGCATGTTGCTGATGGTAAGTTGGATTAATCTGTTGTTAGCCTAGATATCAAAATAGATTCGGTTACTTAGAGAGACTAGGTTTACTATTTTGTTATGTTCATCGCATCTGGTTTTGTTGTTTGGTGTGCAGTACCCCAGAGCACCAGCAGAGCATGTCCCATTGTCATCTCACCATGAAACTGGGTCTGCTCTATCCACAGGACTTCTGGTTGATACAAACCTGGACACATCAGTTCCTGATGCTTATAGACCACCTCCTGCACCTATGCCATTTGATGTGGCAGTAGGTCGTCTTCAAACCCCGCATAGGTCGAGAGAGACTTGTGGTGACAAGAATGATGGAGCTTTGCAAACAACAAATTCTGCATCTGGACAAGAAAACACTGGCTTGAATACTCGGGAAACTTCAGCTGAGTGTGAAGATGTGAAGGGGTTAGACTGCAAGGCACAAATCAATTCAGAACTTGATGCGGCGAAGGAGCTAGAAATTGAGGTTTCAAAGTCAGTTGAGCCTCTTGTTTCAGCAGCAGAGGAGGAGGATTGTCCTATCTGTCTGGAAGGTATAATGCCCTTACTAAATCCTTTTCATTAATTGCATGTTTGTGGCTGCTTATGGCAGTGGGATTGTATCTATGATTTAGCTGTTTTAGCTGCATTTTACTATCTCTTGTGCAGAGTATGATTTAGAGAATCCAAAACTTATCACAAAATGCGAGCATCACTTCCATCTTTCATGCATTCTTGAATGGATGGAAAGAAGTGAGAGTTGTCCTGTTTGTGACAAGGTTTGCCAAACTATATTTTGATTTTTTTTTTAGTTTAGGGGATTTTCTTAAAATGCTTGATATCCACATGGTTTTGTTTCTCTCTCTCTCCTCACACACACACACACGTTGCAGGAAGTGATAATCGACCCTCCTATTGATTAGTAGCTGTGCAGAAAACATGTTGAAGATCAACTTCTTAGCTGTTTGAAATCATGTTTGTGAAGCAAAAGTTACAAATGCATGAGAGTTTGGAGGTTTTTTTCTGGGCCCACAATCTGGTGCTTGCCACAGATTTGGCTGTAGCTATTTTTTTTCCTTCTTCTTTTTTAAGAGCCAGTGCCTACTTCAATGCTTGTTGTTATGTGTCCTCACTTCATCAAAGCTTCAGATTTTTCAAGGAAATGAGAAACAAAAAAAAATAAAAAAATTGGGGTGGTGGGGAAGAAGATGAGAAGAGAGGATAGAGGCTGGTCCTACATCATCATGGATGTCCATTAATTAGTCGTTATAACAGAACAGCAGGTGGGCGTTTTCTTTCCTTCTCTTTGTCCTAGTATAGCTTTACTGCAATTCATACCCTGAAATACTCCTACCATTGCTTTCTTTCTCCTTCAACTTTTTAAATTGTTATGTAAATCTTATATGGTTGTTTTGTCTAAAATTCACCTGTTTGTGAGTTTGATTGGTAGTGGGGGATTGATTGATGCAAGGAAAGTTTGGGAAGGATCAAAAGAAGGGCTTTTTGTTTAGATAATTCATGTAAATAACACTCTGATTTACATGTCAAGGTTTGATTTTGTTGATATGCTGATCAGTCATTTGTTAGTCTTTGGTTTTGTGCTGATTATTACTCTTCTGACTGCATCAAAAGGGTGAAATCTATATTTAACTTCACGTGCATTCATCGGCTGGTTTGAGATTAGCAACTGGATTTGCTAGAGGTAATCGACACCGGAACTTGTGATGATGGTCCAGGTCAATCATGGGTACAGGTAGCGTGCCTTCTAATAACCCAAATGTCTTGACTCATTTTACTTTTTTGTTGTGCCCCCTGAAGAAAGATAATACTTGCCCTTTAGAAAATTGCAGTTAGGTTACTTCAGCTTAATTTTGTTTACTCATCAATTGGTTGTGAATGTGACCATTATTTTAACTTGTTGATAGTATTTACTCTATGCAAGTCCTAGATATTGAATTATGCCTTTTATCTCGTTTAGAATCACCTAGGCCACCTTTCTGTTGAAACTCATTATGCTTTCTTTTTAATCAAGAAGAAACGGAAAGTTTACTTTATCACAATTGTGTAAATATTTCTTTAGATGAGTGATTGTAAAGCAACCTCCATAATATTTTTTCGGACGTTTGTTCTTTTTCATGGTTTACTTTCTGACGTCTGACTTTCAATAGTCCGATAATATTTTTACCTTTTTGTGAGACCTATTGAATAACCAAAGGAAAATCCATGTGCCCAAGTTGCTCTTTTAGTATCGCCCTCTTATTCAACCTGCAAGGCCGAAGTAGGGTGGAGGTGAATTTTGGGAATTCATCTCGGCATTTGAAGTTTGAACTCTCTGATCTTTTGTTAGATATGAGATTTCGTCGGTCGGTCGGTGTGATCGGCCAGCCATCTGTAATAGTTCTCTCTTCCACCATCAAAAGACCCGTTCTTGGTATAAGAGGCTACCGGAATGCTGTGAAGCAACTTGGACTAGGCATTTAATCTTACATCAATCACTAACATTATAAGATGCCGTGAATCTTACGGATGTGAAGCCATGGATACAGAAAAAAAAAAACCCAAACAATCGGTACAAGCCCAGGTAGGAGCATTGAAGCATCTCGTGTTTGTGGATTTTTTTTTTCGTTTTTGCTGTACTGTTATTGTTTCTATTGGCGCCATCATCGTCCAAGTGAGATGCATCCAATTATTTGAGACATCTTCGGAAAATCTCGGAGCATGAGTAACTGTCTCCCGAAACATTTATAGATATCAAAGCAGAAACCTCATGAGGCTTAAGTTTGAGATGCTTAGGCGCTTTAGCCACAAAGACACACAGAATCTTTCTAGCATGCATGTTAAATAAGAGATACGGAAAAAAAAATGAAAAAAAATGACTCATGCCCTTAGGGCTTATGTTAAGTAGTACATTCATTAAGCTTTATTTATTATTAATTTGTGTTAAAAAAGGAATAAAAATAAAAAGATTTAAATAAAAATCAATGCTATTTATTCAATACATTAAATAAGTGCTGTTTTTATGGAAATACTTCTTAAGTGTTTATAATAAATTTTAAGCAAAAGAGAAAATATTGTGATTTATTATAAACATTACATGACTCTTGACAAGTATATTGAAGGAACCTTTATCTAAAAAACATTATTTTCAATTGTTGTAATGTCAAGTAGTAGATGCTTGATGAAAGTTCTCAATATGTCATTTATATTCAGATTATTATACAATAAATTAAAAAAAATGGGCATTTTGAAAATTGCAGGGCACTTTGCAAGTGTGCTATGGAATACATTGTTTATTTCTACAATTTTTTTTCATTCCTATCATCCAACTTAATTTTCTCGCAATTTCATCATCCCCATTCATATTTGTTTGGTTTTATACGTTATTGAGAATTCCTTTGCTTTGCATGCCCTTACATAAGCAAATTGTCAAAAAATAAAAATAAAAATAAAATCTTGCATTAAATTAAAGATCAATGTGATGAAATGGAATTTTAAGTTGTAGTTAAAAAAAATCAAAAGAACAAGGACAAGATTTAACATGAAAAAATTAAATCCCTTTTCATTTTTATCACATGAAGTTGTGTATTTATTTGGACCCTTTTGTTTTAACTTTTTATATTTCAGCTTGAACTTTATTTTTTTTATTTTAGTTTTTGAATGTTAAGAGAGGAGAGAGAAAGAGTTTAGAAGATGATATTTCAATCATAAAAAGGTTAAGTTTGGTTTCAATTGATTTGTTTTAAAAAGAAAAGTTTAATGAAGGTGAGTTTATCATTTAAATATGCTTTAAAATATAGATTAGAATCCGCTAATTTTAATTTGATTCAGTTTGATTAGTGATTTTAAATGGATTAAATGATGTTTTAAGTTTGAAGTTGACTTTATATAGATTTCTAGGGTGTTTTTTTTTTTTTTTTATGTTAATCAAGTTATAATTTAGATTTTTAAGGTCTCAAAACTTAATTTTTAATATTTTAGCCATTAAAGGTGGCTAAAATTTGCACCATAAGTCAACACATTATACATTCAATAAAAAAGATTAGGACAAACGAAACATCGTCAGCCCATTCAGAAAAAAAAAAAAAAACTGGCACCAAATGTGTTTGATATCTTTGTCAAATATCTTTAAATAATTATTTTTTATTGAAATAATATACTTCTTCTTTAAGATTTTAATCATTGTTTTTTCTATGAATATATATTTTAATTTTTATAATTCTAAATTTATTTTTTCTGTGATAATGTGTGAGAAATGTGCTAGTTTTGTCTAAATATATCCAATGATGAAGCTAGATGTGTGTTTCTGGAGGCCAGGCAGTGTAGAACAACCCCATATTCAGGCGGAACCAAGGATGCGGTCTTCATGACAACAGAAGCAGGCAAAAGAAGAGCGAAATCCTCCCGTTTCTATTGCCTCCTTCATTTACTTATACAAGCTCTGCACTAAGCGAGACATCTAAGTTTGATGTTTCCTCCGGCACCTGTTTTTTAGAAAAAATTTTCAATACAGAAACAACAAAAGAAATAGTAAAAAATTACTAAATGATCAGAAATTTGTCAAATCACATAAAAAAACGTATTTTTTGAGAATTTAGTATTCTTTATATTTAAAAAAATATATGAAAAAGAGGGTAAAAAACCAAGTTATGATATATAATTTGGGTCGTTTGAATTTTTGATGAGTACATTGATATAAGATGTTTATGAATAGCTGCATTAATTTGAGGTCTTAATTAAGATGCTGATTGGTAAACCCTAGATATTCATGGAAATGAAGCGTGTTTTGGTTTTTCAACTCCTTTTCTTTTGATTTTGCAATTCTCGGGTATGGTTGATCAGCTTCTCTGTTTTTAAACATTGAGAGAGTGAATCCTTGTGGTGTTTTTGTACGTACCGTACACATTCCTTTCAATCAACATTTCTTAAATATTTTTTATGTCTAGGGCCGGGTAAAGTGCATGGATAACTTGGGTAATAATCCAAGGTTTTTATATATATAAAAATATTTTAAATATAAAATAAAAATTGCTCAATCTCTTACTTGTAATATACATAAAAAATAATAATAAATATTTCTTAAATATTTTGTTTATAATTTTGTTCAAGGTTCATATTCACTTTAAGCAGGAGCCTACACTGTGCCATATATATTCTTTGTGTAAAAAACAATTTCTAGATGCGACAAGCATGTATCAAAAACATAAATAACTTGAGTTATAGTCTCGAAGAGTTTAATAAATTAATTTTATTTTAATCAGATGATAAAAAAATTTAATAACAATGATAAACAGATAAATTATTAAAAAAAACGATATAACTTAAAAAAAAGCTTGGGAAATATGTAATTGGATAAAAAAATAAAAAAAATTACTCGAGTCAATTTAAGATAGCGTGATAGACATGTAACCTGAATCATAAGAGGTGAGTCAACCCCGGTAAACCTATAAAACATGTGGGCTATGTTATGAGATCAAGAAAATCAGATAAAAAAGAAATTGAAGAAATCCACAAAGCTATTTAAAAAATAATAATGTTGAACAATTAAATTGAAAAAAAAATAAGTCAAAAAAAGATAACATTGACTTATATTAACTTTTCAAGCTCATGCTAGGGTCGTTAAACCAAAAGTATTATCCATAAAAAAACTATAAAGCTCAATTCTCAACAAATAAAATGTTGAAGGATGAAATTTAGGAAAAAAATCAATTACACAAACAAATCTAAAATATAAATAGCAATTAAAAGAATGAAAGTGAAAATCAAAATAAAAAAATAAATTAGAGGACAAGAACAATTTTTTTTATTGGAGGGTTAAATTGAAAAGTAAAAAAAAACTAACAAAAGGACGCAAAAAATTAAAAGAACAAGAACCAAATTATAAAAGAATACACTATAAACTTGGCTTGAAGGATAAAATTGAAAACCATAAATTTTTTGACAAAAAGGCAAAGAAAAAATAGAAATTAAAAGAATGATTAGATTGGAAAAAAATTATATATTACAAATTAAAATCAAATGATTAAATCAAAAACAAATAAAACTTCAACAAATGACCAATGATAAAAATTAAAAATAAAAAGAATAAGGACTTGAGTTTAAATATCAAGAACAAAAAGGATTGGCTTGTATTTTTCAGGGTGGGAGAGAAAAAAAAAATTACTTGGCAACAAATCACTCAACCACTACCTACACGCGCTGCCCAGGAGGAAAACAACACGGTGGTGAATCCAACGACATAGCTGAAGTGCAATTTTTCCATCGAGAGGTGCTAGCACGCTGGGCAAAATTCATGGGCGTCTCCCACGTGCCAACAAGTTTTTTAAATTAATTAATATTTACTTTATGTTAAAAGATAAAATTCCCTTGATTAACTTGTAATTACAAAAAAGCTAAAGGAAAAGACCAAAAGACCCCTAAACCTGCAATTAATTTTTTTTCCAAGAGCATACTTGTCAATTTATTGTACATAATTAAATGAGTAGACATTTATACCCTTTTATGCCTTTTATGCAAGTTTTATATTTTTTATTCTAGTGGCAATCAATTCATTTCACTGTGCTTAAAAAAAATATAACTATACCTAAAAAAATTATTTAATAACTAATATGCAGTATGAAAATACCAAAACATTCCAATACAAAGGCAATTTTTTTTTATTGTAAAAAAGTCATTCCATTATTGCAGTGAATAATACACCGACTCTAAGTACACGATGTTTTTTCC
Organism: Populus nigra; assembly: GCF_951802175.1. NCBI lineage: Eukaryota > Viridiplantae > Streptophyta > Magnoliopsida > Malpighiales > Salicaceae > Populus > Populus nigra. Next base: position 41,741,752 of record NC_084852.1, on the reverse strand, counting down.
TTGAGTTTTAGTTTATACAAGATGTGTTGTAACTTAATTTTGGCCTATTGGTTTTTAATTTAATTTTTACAAGGTTTAAAATGAAAAATTAAAAGATTAGAGATTTATTTCGATGAAAAGTATGATTTGTCAACTTCCGTGAAAATTAAGGACTATAATGTGCTTTTGTCATTCTATCTTTATCTTCGAGATAATCCATATCTTCGAGATAATCCTTGTCTTCAAGATAATGATAGTTATCCGCTTTCAAATTTGATTCTTAATCAAATTCAAATTTCAAAGAAGAGAATAAGTTTGATTGAAACTTGATTTCTCACACGCGAAGGGACTCTAGCACTATAAATACAAATCTTATGGTATGAAAAAAGGAGGAGGATTAGAGAGAGAAACCCTAAAAGAAGAGATCCCAAGAAGAGGCCATTACCAGAAACCCTAAAAGAGAGAAACCCTAAAAAAAGAGACCCCAAGAGGAGGCCATTACTAGAAATCCTAAGAGAGAGAAACATAAAAACACGAAGAGGGCGGCGAACCCTATACTAGCCGCCGCCCCCCTTAACCCTCTTTTTAGCCTAGTCTCCCTCGACTTCACCTCCAGCAACCGCATGTCTAGGTAAGTTTCCTTTCTTGCTTGCTAAAATTATTAACTGGTTACTGTTGCATGCATGCGTGAACCTTTCACGCATGGCTAAATCCAGCCCAAAAGGAGAGAAAAAAAGAGTGGGTCGGGTCTGGCCTTTAGGCCCAGCCAGCCCACAAGTGTGTTTGCTTAGGATGTGTTTGGCAAAACACACCTTTATGCCTTAGCCATAATTTTTATGCCCATTCTAGTTTGACGTTTGGCTAAACAAGCCCCTTTTCAATATCAAAAAATTCCAAAAATATTTACGGGTCTTCGTTGATTTATTTATAGGCCCCTCGCACTTTATTTGATTTTTTTTCTTTGCGCTTGTATTTTTTATAGATGTGCTCAATCTGTGGATTATTGCTGTTAAATGCAAACATGTCGTGCAATGTTTTTACTTCCATCTAAAAAGGGCAAATAACAATAAAGGATAAACAAGAAAAAAAATGAGATCAAAAATTTCTTCTTCAAATTCATTTTTCGCGAAAATATTCACTGACGCCAGAGTCAGAAGTATTGTATTTTTGGATTTATGTGATATTTACCAACGCCAAAGTTGGAAATATTTGTAGGAATTGTTCACTGACGCCAGAGTCAGGATTATGAAAGAAAAAATAAAAAAAAGAAAAAAGAAGAACAAATTCTTAGCAATTTTAGACAAAACCAGCAATGCAGCCTGCTTTATGGAGGAAGCTTAAGGGGTGATAGTATCTTCTCTTTTGCGTAACCAGTCCCGTACCATAGAATTTCTATTGACCAGTTAGGGTTTCTAGTGACCATAATACTAGGTGGCGACTCCATGAACAAAACATTTTCCCCTAAAAGAACAAGATGCTAGATATCTGTTCTTTTTCTATATCGAGTGATTTTTTAATTGGTCGCCGCGATGTCCGGGTGTGACAAGATGCATGCCCGCGCGCTACCGCGGTCTTATAAAACAAATATATTTAATAGTGTTATAATTGTGAACCAGCGCTAGATAAGTAATAGAAACTAAAGGTATGATGGAGCCAATATTTCATGATGGAAAAAAAAGTTGTGTTGGTGATCAAAACTTAGAGACTCAACAAAATGATTTTAGCAATCCACAGTGTTTTAGAAGGAAAGATACAGTGCTTTCACCACATGATTTAGTTTTTCTGTTAATAAAAAGCAAAAAAAATTACAAAGTTAAATTCTCTACCAAATTAATATTAAAAAAAACCAACAAAGATAATTTTGGAAGGAAAAAAACCCATGAGGAAAAACGCTGTAGCAATTGACAATGTTTTGTGAGGAAAACTACAGTGCTTTCCCTAATAAAATAAAATAAAAAAACCATTTAGAAAAATACTATAGCAATCCATAGTGTTTTGTGAGAAAAACTACAACGCTTTCCCCATATGATTAGCTTTATTGTAATACTTAATATTAAAAAAAAATGGACAAAGATAATTTTGAAAAAAATAAAATAAAAATCATAGGGGAAAACATCGCAATAATTCACAAAGTTTTAAAGAAAAAAATTATAAAGCTAAATTTTTAATCAGCTCAATATTTAAAAAATCAAATTGACAGAGATAATTTTAGAAAAAAAAATATAAAACAAAAACACAAAAAAAGAGGGAAAAATCATGTTGGAAACACTATAGCAATTCATAGTGTTTTGTGGTGAAAGCTACAGTTCTCCCCAACATGATTTAATCTTATTTCTAATGACTTGTAATTGTAATTTTCAACAATGTTTTGTGAGGAAAGCTAAAGTGCTTTACCCACATGATTAAGTTTTATTACAAAGTTAAATTCTAAATAACTCAATATTAAAAAAAAAATCGACGAAGATAATTTTAGAAAAAAATATTACAAAAAAAGAAAACACAAAAAAAACTGGAAAAAAACCATGTGAGGAAAAACTTATATTTACTTGTAATTGCAATTCTTAACCAGCTTATTCTTTAAAAAATAAAATTGACAAAGACAATTTTAGGGAAAAACATAACAAAACAGAAAAAAACCATATGAGAAAAAACACTGTAGCAATCCACAATAAATTGCAAGGAAAGTTACAGTGCTTTCCTCACATACTGTAACTGTAATTTTTAATTAGCTCAATATTAAAAATAAAATAAAAAAATAATTTTGGAGAAAATCATAAAAAAAAACTATGCGGACAAACATTGTAGAAATCAACAATGTTTTAAAGAAAAAAATTATAAAACTAAATTTTCAATCAGCTCAATATAAAAAAATTGACAAATAAAAGTAAAATCAACAAAGGTAATTGTTTTTTTAAAAAAATTAAATGGAAAAAAAAATAAAAAAAAGAAAGCAATTTTGGGAAAAAAACAAAAAAAAGAGGGAAAGTTAGAAAAAAAATAAAAAAATAAAAAAAAGAGGGAAAAAGCATTGTGGATTACTGTTGTAATCCACAGTGATTTAGGTGTGGGGGAACAGTGATTCCCCCACACCATTTATATATATACTAGATACATGACCCGCGCGATGCCGCGGGTCATTTTTTTATATAAAAAATATTTTTAAAAAATAAAAATTTAAAAATCTTGAGTTTAACTGCAACGCCTGACCTAAGAATAGTATTAATAATAAAATTAAATTTGCATTACCTAAGTTTCCTAGCTACAACACCGGACTCAAGAATATTGGATATGGGTTTGGCTATAAGGTCATGTCATAAAAACATGATAATTAAATAGATTAATTAAAAAATCAAAGAAAAAAAATCAACAAGAAGGAAAAAACTATTGAAGAAAAAGAAAAAAAATTAATTAATTGGGTTAACCCTTTAAAGTAGGCTGTAGCAATCTAGTGTTTTAAAGAAAAAAAATTAAAAAACTAAATTCTCAATCAGCTTAATAGTAGAAAAATATAATTAACAAAAATAATTATGAAAAAAAAAGAAAATATAAAGAAGAAAGACAATTTTGGAAAAAATAAAAAAATGAAAAAAAAACATGGGGAAAGCTAAAGCTAAAGCCAAATTCAAATTCTCAACCAACTCAATATTGAAAAAATAAATTCGACAAAGATAATTTAAAAAAAAATATGTGGGGGAAACATTGCTGGCAAACAAAAACCATGTAAGGAAAACACTGTAGTAATCCATAGTGTTTTTTTTTTAAAAAAAAAGCTACAAAGTTAAGTTTTCAACCAGCTCAATATATAAAAAAAATCAACAAAGACTATTTTTTTAAAAAAGAAGAAGTCAATTTTGGGTAAAAGAAATGAAAAAATACATGTAAGAAAAAGGAAACAAAAGCGAAAAAAAAACATGTGGGAAAAGCTATAGTGTTTTAAAGAAAAAAATAAAAAAACTAAATTGTCAACCAGTTCAATAGTAAAAAAATAAAATCAACAAAAATAATTCTGAAAAAACAAAAAAAAGAAAATATGTAAAAAATGACAATTTTAGAAAAAAAGAAAAACAAAAAAAAAAACAAAAAAAACATGTGGGGAAAGCTAAAGTTAGATTCCCAGCCAACTTAATATTGAAAAAATAAATTCGATAAAGATAATTTTTTTAAAAAAAATATATGGGGAAACACTGCAACAAAACAAAAACTATGTAGGGAAAACACTGTAGCAATTTATATTTTTTTTTAAAAAAAACTACAAAGTTAAATTCTCAACCAACTTAATATAAAAAAATAAAATCTACAAAGATCATTTTGAAAAAAAAAAATCATAAAAAAAGCAATGTATGAGAATATTATAGCAATCTAGAATGTTTTAAAGAAAAAACAACATAATTAAATTTTCAACCAGCTCAATATTTAAAAAAAATTTGAAAAAAAATTAAAAAAAAAGAAAGAAGAAGAAGTCAATTTTGGGTAAAAAAAAGGAAAAAAAAAACATGTAAAAAAAAAAAGAAGAAACAAAAGCCAAAAAAAAAATGCTACAGAAAAAGAAAGAAAGAAAAGCAAAAAAAAAGAAAATGCTACAGTGAAAAACCTACGCGTTTTAGAGTTCTTATATATATTTGGCATGATATTCTTAAAAAAAAAATCAAATTTACATATTTATAAGGTAGCCAAAAGAAAAGTTCATGATAAAAAAAATTCTATAATGGAAAATATGTACAACAAAGAGAGAGCCAATTCATAATATTAGTGAATGTTTGACAACATGGTAGGTTTTTGTGGTTGGAGTTTAAAAAATATTGATTTAAGAAAAATATTTTTAATTGTGGTTTAAAAAAAATATTTAATTAAAACTGTTGTGAGATAAATTTTATCATGTAAAATAAATAAAAATATATTAGTTTAGCTTTTACAAAATTAGATTTTAAACCCAATTTTATATAAAATCCAATGTAAAAAACAGATATTATTTAATTAGCCAAATAATTTTTTCAAAAAAAAAAAAAAAACTACCACAGTAGAGACATTTTTAATCAATGCTCCAATACACTTTTTAACACAATACAGTTGTTTTAAAAATTACTAGATGACATGTCGCACACTGCCGTGGGTTTATGGACCAAATGTGTTTGATGATGTTATAATTGTGAACTAGTGCTAGATAAGTAATAGAAAGTGAAGATACGATGAAACCATTATTCCTTGAGGGAAAAACAGTTGTGTTGGTGATAAAAAAACTTAGAGACTGAATAGAATGAGTTGTAGCAATTCACAGTGTTTTGTGAGAAAAATACTTTTAATTATAATAAAAATAACAATATTTATAATACTAATAATAATATTTAGAAATTTAAGACTTTATAACCTTGGGTCCTGACGTGAGATTCAAGAAAATTGAGTCCTGATGCAGGACCCAAGCAAATTGGGTTCAAATGCTGGACCTATTACCCTTGGATCCTTCGCTGACCGAAGAGAATTGAGTCCTGACACAGGACCCATGAGAATTGGATCCCCCACAAGATCCATTAGCCTTGGGTCTTGACACATGACCCATTACCCATAATAATAATATTTTTAATATTAATACTATTAATTATAATAAAAATAATAATATTTGTAACATAAATAATACTATTTTTAATATTAATACTTTTAATTATAATGAAAAATAATAATGTTTAGAAAACTAAAACTCCAGAACCTTGAGTCTTGACGCCGAACCCATTACCTTTGGATCCTAACACCAGACCCAAGAGAATTGAGTATTGACGTGAGATCCATTAGCTTTGGGTCCATTATTAATGGGTTCGAACCTAGTGGAGTGGGTCTACAGACCCCAAGCGTGCTGGTCTGCACCCAGCGCGGTGGTCTCCAAACCCAGGCGCACGGTTCTGCAGACCCCATATACATGGTTTTGCAAACTCGCTTGCAGGGGTTTGCAGCCAAGCACGGAGGTCTAGCCTTAACACCGAGGGCATGCAACCCCAACACCAGGTGTCTGCAATCTAGGGCACAACCCCACCCCCTGTAGTTCTTGGAACTCTTTGTGGCAAGGCATATAGGCCCAGCGCTAGATGTTTACAGGCCCATCATGCCCCACTAAAATTTGCACCGGTCGTTGTCTCCCAAATCATCTATTTAATGTCAAATGCATCTCAATGAAAAGACAACCCCACCCTCTTTCTGCAGTCTTTGCAACTTTATGTGGCAAGAGTAGCTCTGCGACTATACTGCTCCAATCTACAGTGTCATGAATCTTAACGAATAAGACTTTTACTAACACTGCTCCAATCTACAATATAATAAATCTCGATAAATAAGACTCTCATATGATTTAACTTCATGTATAATGTATAATGTATAATACCTACTCATAAAATATAATTTTTTCAACCATCAAGATAGGAATTTAATGACTTTTCTCAACTAACAATGAAAGTAAATCAATATGCATTTCTTTTTCTTTCAAAATGGGTAATAATAGATCCAATAATTGAGAATTTCCAAAATATATTTCATGAAAGATTTTTCGTAAATAATACTTGTACTCTCGGAATCACCATCCGAAAAATCTCATCTGTCAGGTTATAATATAATATCCAATAGGTGGTTGCATATTTGCTAAAATTAATTTCAGGAAAAAATCTTCAATAAAATTAGTCTTTCCTTTTCAGCCCACCACTTCTTCCCATTTCAAGGTTAATCAGGATTTGTGGTCAAACTCAAGACAGTCTTGTCTCAACTATTATAATCTCATTTAATATGTGTGTTGGAATGAAAAAATATTACATTTATATCTAATTAATCCTACTTATGAAATAAAATCTAAACTTTACTTTCGACATAAGTGATATAAGATCTCTCCCTCTCATAGATGTGTGAAAAATAAAATGCTTCCTGTTAAACTTATGATATTATATATTCCACAAAATGGTGGCAGAAAAAAGGAATTCTTTTTATTGGATTTTGCTCTGAATTGTTTTTCCAAGTTTGGATTTTTTCAGTTAATTATCATTCCTTTTCTTGATTCTAATCTTAATTATCATCTACCCCCAAATCTTAGATTCTTCAATTAGATCCCAAAGTCCAAAACTTTTCAATTGTATTAGTGTGTGCTGGCACCCACTAATCCTTTTCTTTTTCTTCTATTTTTCAAACTCGCCAAGCCTCGATCTTCCTTTCCCTCATGTCCCCTCTCTTGAACTTTTTTTGGGTTGCACATATTTGGCTTCAGAAGGGAAAATCAACTCAAAACCAGGAAATGAGGTATTATCTTGAAAAACAAAGTAGAGTTAAGGTTGCCTGACACCTGCTCTTGTGCTGTCATATTTTACCATGTTCAAGATTTATGTCTACTTTTAGTTCTCGTATCAGATATGTCTCTTAAATGCTTGATTTGTTGTCTGGACTAACATGGTAAAACGGAGCAAATAAAAAACAGAACTTTGTTGCTGTCTTTTTTTACGGATTTTCTTTATTTTTGTTGATTTGTGATATACAAGGAGGTTTGGTAGAGAAGGAAGATTTTAAAAAAAATATATAGAATTTGAAGCTCATGGCAGGATGGTCAATTTTGACAAATGGTTCTGCTTTAGATTGTGTTGATGATGTTATTAATATATACAAGGGTGATGGTGGTTGTTGTCTAGATATTAATCATCATGTGAAGGATGATGAGGCTAAGGATTGTATTGCTATTGATAATTCTGATGAGGATGATGATGAGTGTGAGGATAAAGTAATATGCTTGTTTGATGAACTCGTTTCAAAGTTTTTGAATGAGGCCGCTGGAGGAGGGTGTATTAGGCCTATTCCAGCATTGCTTGGTGATGGGCAATCTTTGGATTTGTTCAAACTCTTTTGGGTTGTGAGAAAGAGAGGTGGCTTTGATTTGGTAAACGGTTTTTGGAGCTTTGTGGCTAAAGAGTTAGGGTTAGAACTTCAATTTTCACCTTCGGTTAAGTTGATATATATTAAGTACTTGTATGAGTTGGAAAAATGCATGAGTAGGAGTTGTAAAGAGGAAAAAATAAGAAAGGGGAAGCGTCAGTGTGATGGGAATCTGAGTTGTTCGTCATTGGAGCTAGAGATGCAGCTCAGAAGTTTATTATTGCATAGATGTGATAGAAAGCAAGAGGATTGTAAATTTGCTTCAGAAGTGTATGAGAAAAATGGCAGGTGCGTTGAGATGGATACTGGGAAGGGTAAAATAGGTTTGTTAGACACCAAAGCTGGACATCGAGTACACAATGGTGTTGGAAATAGGAATTGTGATTATGACAAAAATTTTCATGCTGAAAGAAATAATTATTTTAATGACAGTGATGATGATGTTGTGATCTTGGATCCGAGCATTGTTAAGAAAGAATTTAATTCTCGCAAGAGAAAACGAGAATCTCTAACAAGAATGCTTAACTGGGTGATCCAAATTGCAAAATGTCCCGATGATCCTTCCATCGGAGTAAGATCACCACAATTTAAGTGGAAGGATCATAAAGGCAATGAGTTGTGGCTCCAAGCCCTAAGGGCACGGGAAGCTCTCCTACATAGAAGGCATTTTGATCCTAACATTGAACAATCACTCTTGCAGGTACATTCTATACTTTTACCCATTGTTTTAAATACCAATGCGAGGTTTTTGATTTTGGAATGGATTATCGGCCATTGCTAATTTTAAAATGCACAAGATAGTTGTTATGGATCTGTTTAGTTGTTAGAACTAGCATTTTTTAAAAATCATGGAGAACAAAGAATAGGAATTCCTATTCAAATGTTATATTTTTGCATTTGTCAAATGCGTGATGAGTTTGTAATATTTGACATAATTTTTCATAGTTTTCCTATATAAATTATTGAGGGTTTTCAAACTAAAATTAAAAACACACAATTTCTTACCCTTATATGCATGCTTTCATTATAATAGAAAATTTCAAGATTATATATATATATATATATATAGTTGATATTGTTTTTAAAATTTTTCCAATAAAAATCTAACAATTTTTTGAAGAGTTATTGGTAGTTTTTTTTTTCCAACAAGTTTTAAGCTGAGTTAAACGAAAAAAAATGCAAAGATGTATATTTAAATTATCATAATTTTTTCTATGAAAAATAATTATAAGGTGGACATTTTAATTTTCTAGATAGAAAATTCTTTATATATATTATAGTTTTTAACATATGAATGCATCTTCCAATTTTTTTTTGGAAAATGAAAACTGCAAATTGAAAAGAAAACAAAAAATGGAAACGATGATGTTGCCTCAAATTCGATGCATTGTTAGCTTCTTAATATGTGCTGTCCCATCTCAGGCCTTATGCTTGGCTTGCGGGTTTGTTGACTTTTGTTCGTAATATAACACCTCTCAGGGGCAGAGATTGCACCTGATGCTTAAAAGCGACTTATGCTTTTGACTCCTGGTTAACTTGGGATATTGATATCGTCACATATCTAATGTTGTGGATAGGTCACATGACAGCTAGATGGGCCCAAGCATCAGAGAGTCACTCCAAGGAAGGGACCCCTGATCTGCAGGATCCAAAAGCTTAGGCTCATCCTCTAACTACCACATGACCTCTCAACAACGTTAGATATCATGGTTTAAGTCACCGTCGTGATGACTATTATCCTAGTTAAATGCTGCGTAAGAGTAAAATCCCCTGTAAGATGTCATTGTTTACAGTAACCTTATCAGTGAATTTAAATCTGAACCCATATCTTCTCTTGGCTGTTGATATCGAGCTAAATCACTTGATCAGCCAATGATAGATCATTATATTTCAATGCATTTAGACTTTTAACAAATAATTATCAACATGACTTGGACAAAGTAAAGATATATGCTTGTAGTGCTAACAAATGACTGCACAAGAAATTCTAAGTGTTCGTTTGGACATGCACATATTCAGAGACAAACAAAAAGGGCCAACTATTGGTCATGTGAAGTTATTGAATTTTTGCCATCCTGAATATGATCCAAAATGCAATGCATTTTGTTTTAAACTATCTTGATGATCTGCATTGCCTAGGCAATAATTGTGAAGATATCTGTTATGCTTGTTGTGGTTCTTTGGAAAATCCCATTCAGAAGTTTGTATTGTAGTCAACTGAGTTTAATTGCTGTCATATAGGTATACAATATGAACTTCCAGGACAATCGAAAGATGCATCCATCCATGTTTGAGGATGTTAGTGTTCTAAGTGAACACTTTGCAGAGAGGTCAAGATGCAGCAAGCGGCTCCCTGCTCTAGCGAAACCTGACGTATTCTCTTGTTGTAATTCATGTTCTGCCCCTCAAAGTAAATCTACAAGCCCTCTTAAGACAGAGTGTGAGAATGGCCTTAAGGAGCAAGAACTTGCTGTTGATTTATCATCCAAAAACGCAACATTTGATGGATCTGGGGATGGGCATGTCCGTAGGCATGTTGCTGTGGGCCCTCTCTTCCAAGCTGAAGTCCCTGAGTGGACTAGCATGGTTTCCGAGAGTGATTCTAAATGGCTGGGCACACGATTATGGCCTTTGGAATGTGAAAACCATAATGCCGTATTTGCCATGGATCCAATTGGAAATGGAAGACCCAGTGTATGTGGCTGTCAGCTTCCAGGTTCAGTTGGATGTGTGAGATTTCATATTGCCGAGAAAAGAATTAAATTGAAGCTTGAACTGGGTCATTTGTTCTATCATTGGCAGTTTGATCGCATGGGTGAGGAAGTTTCACTTAGATGGACTACCGAAGAAGAAAAGAGATTCAAGGATATGGTCAAGTTTAACCTTTTATCTGCAGGCAAGTGCTTCTGGGACAACAAACACAAGTATTTTCCTAGAAAGACCAGGGAAGAATTGGTAAGCTATTACTTCAATGCATATCTTGTTCGGCGCAGAAGTTATCAGAACCGTGTAACCCCAAAAAATATTGATAGTGACGATGATGAAACAGAGTTTGGATCTTTTAGTGATGGTTATGGCCATGAAGCGCTCATGGTTCCTGGTGCCTACATGTTGATATGTTCTGAGAATAAGCAATGCACTGATTTCAAATAGACATGAATTTAGGTTCAGAACAGCTTCTCTTATCTGAAAACTGAATCCCTTTTTTGTAACACCAAAGCATAGCTCGATGCTCCCAACGATTTTGATTGGACCAGGAGGTCGCAAGAGAGTAACCCAGTTTTGCGAAGATCTTCTATTGCAGTGGAGTCAGCTGGTGGAGTTTTCTTTATAAACTCGGGGTAAAGAGATTGCATGATGTGCTAAGAGTGCCCTCACGCTGCTTGCCAAGTATCTCAAGTTATTTGCTTGTGCATTAACAATTTTCAGGAGCTGTGTGGCAGCATTCTCTACACGATCATCCCATACCAGCTGCTAATCTTGGATGAAGGAAATTTTAGGAGTGAAAGAAAGTTGCGGACAGTGGTGTTTCTTCGGGTTCAACTGGTACTTAATTTTGTGTTCAAAATGTTGTATATGGCTGCATGCTTGCTATTGTGAATTCTTTAAATCTTCATTGAGGGTTGCGGTGGACCTCGCGGTAGTTGTCTAAGCCATGGCCATTTTCCTTCTCCTGCCTTGTGTTGCTTTCTGGGCCCTTCCTCTTTCTATAATGTTAAATGTTCATGTAGGTACCTGTACTGCTTGCAGTTTGAAGATCGTTGCTCAAAGAAAGCTGTACCATCTCAGTTTTTCTCAATCTGATCCCTAGGATGTCTTTTCCTTGTAGCAGGTTGTGTTTTTCCATGTATCAATCATCCATGTATTTAACCATTAAAAATGGGTTGATGACATGTTTGCCCTTGTATTCTTTTTTATTTTATTTTTGTGGAATGTTTCCTTGTAAAAAATCTTTTGTGGATTCATTCAACTAACTCTATTAAATCCTATGACACTTGTCAGAAATTTATACATTGACTAATAAGATCATTACTTGAAAAATGAACTACATATATAAAAATAAAACTTATTAAAAAATTAAATTTAAAAATCCAAACAAATAATAATAATATTAATAAAGTGAGAATTTAGTTACAAATGTTAAAAATATTATATTAAAAAAATATGTAAACAATAGATATTGAAGGATATAATGTAATAGAAAAAAGAAGAAGAAAAAAATATTAAACTAAAAAATCCATATTATTTATGAAAAAACTCAATTTTTTTTTTGTAAAACTAAATTATCTAAAAAACACAATTAACCAAGAAGAAATTGGTATTTTAAAGGGGAAAAAAAAGAGAGAAAAAAAATAACCTTAAAAAAAGGGCATAAACTATGAGCGTGAGTGTAAGTTGCTCAGTGTGCTTAGGCTTTCATAAAAGCATGGAGCGTGGGTCCAGACCGTGTACAATTCATAATTTTGTATCTTGGTGAACAATATAAAACATTGTGTCCTTTTGTTTTGTTTATAATTTGATTATGATTATAATAATATGAATGCTGTTTTTTTATTAAAAAAATGAAGTAAAGCAGTTCTTTATATGATAAGGTTTGCTTTTATCTAATTGTTATATTTTAGTTAGTTGTCTTGTACTTTACTTTTAATCAGATATTTTTTATTTAATATAAAAAAATAAATATATAAATATTTTTAATGCATTTTTTTACACTGAGAAAAAAATATAACTATAAATTAACAAGTTAATGCTTGTATATAATAAAATAAAATGAAAATCATATATATTAGCAAATTAAAAAAGATTTGTTAATGCAACATCGTTTATAGGATTTGAAGTTAATTTAAAATATAGTAGAAAAATAAAATAATATTGTAAGTATGTTTTACTATATCATGATCTTTTTAATTGAGAAACACAAAGATGCTATTTACATTAAATGAAATAATTTATTAAATGTATAAACTGATAAACTAAAAAGAAACTATTAATGGTAATCAAATTCAAAAACAAAAAGAAAATTATTCTCACAAAAATAAAAATAAAAGATAGATAGCTATAATATTTAACTCCAATTTTCTCTTTAATGTACACACTTTGTTTTTTTAATCAAGAAGGAACAATTTTTAGTTTATAGACATGTCATGGAATAAGATTAATTAAAAAAATACATATAAAACAAGGCTATCAATTAAACAAACAAATAAAAAAGAGGTCAGACACTACTAGACCTAATCCATTTGAAAAAGAGTTCGCAGACATGGGATCTTAATTTTTTTAGTTGAAAATAGAAAAGATAACATGTCGTTTGCTTTATTTTTATATATAAAAAATAAATGCAGACAACACACTGTGGGCTTTTCTAGTTTTCGACTACTGAAGAGATAGCTAGAAAATCAGAGAAGGTGTTTTTATCTTCAAATGCAATTTTCAGACCAAAAACACCTAAACAACCTTCATATGATGTAAACACACCAATAAAACAACCAAAAACCCCTAAAACCCGTATAAAAACATAAATCAAAACTAAAAGTAAAATCCTCTCCCATGTTTTACCTTTTGTTTTGGCAATTTCAAGGGGAAAAACAAATCAATAGAAGTCCTCCCATCAAAAGAAATCCATTAATAACAAATTATATTGTTTTTATGGTTAAAATTGATGTCAATCAAGAATTTTTTTTTATCACCAGAATTCAACGACTCTATACCTTCTCAAACCAAGGACATACAAATAAGAAAAATAATGTTTTAGATCAAAATTAGATTTGTGAAACTTTTAGGGACTAAATAGTTATAATTTGAAAAGTGCAGTCCACAGTAAAACACTGATTCCTTTTAGTTATAGTTTAATGCATCTTGGAAAGTGATTTGACAGCACAGCTTAGTATTTTGTATAATTATTATTATTATAAATAGCTAAAACGAATCAGTGTTTTACTGTGGACTGTATTGCAGTCCACAGTAAAACACTGATTCTTTAAGTTTTTTTTTTAAGTTGTCTAAGTTTTTTTAGCTGTTTTTTTATGTTTTTTGGGATTTTTTTTTGCTTCTTTCTTTTTTTTTTAATTAATTTTTTTCATTTAGTTTAGTTTGTTAATGTTAAATTTCTTTCTATTTAGTTATTAGACTTGCATGATATATATCCCGAGTTTCACGGGTTAACCTGGTTTCACGGGCGAACCCAGTTAATTCCGGGTTGACCCGTCAATTTTTTTTATTATTTTCATAAATATTTTTGTTTAATTTAGTTTTTTAATATTTAATTTTTTTATTTAATTATCAGACTTTCATGACACAAATACTGAGTTTAACAGGTTAACATGGTTTGACGAGTTAACCCAGATTTTTTTCTTTTTAATTAATTTTTTTTTAGTTCAATTTGTTAATATTCATTTTTTTTATTTAGTTACCAGACATTCATGACACGGATCCCTGGTTTAACGAGTTAACTTGGTTTGATGAGTTAACCTGAATTTTATTTTATTTTTTTATTTTTTTATTTTTAATTATTTTTTTCGTTTAGTTTAGTTTGTTAATGTTAAATTTCTTTCTATTTAATTTTTTTTTCTTCTTAGAGGTTTTTTTCCTTTTATTTTTTTAATTATTTTAGTTTATTAATATTAATTTTTTTCTAAGTAGTTCTCAGCTGATGCCTTTAGTTTTTTTCATGCCTTTGACTGTGAACTGCACAGTGCAGTCCACAGTGAAAAGACTGATGCTTTTTTTTTCTTTTTAATTAATTTTTTTCATTTAATTTAAATTGTTAATGTTAAATTTTTTTTCTATTTAGTTATCAAACTTTCATTACACGGATTCCGGGTTTGACAAGTTAACCTGGTTTGACGAGTTAGCCCAGTTAATTCTGGGTTAACCCATTAATTTGTTTTTTTCTTTTTAATTATCAAACTTTCACGATGCAAATTCAAGGTATGACGAGTTAACCTGGTTTGAAGGGTTAACCCAATTAATTCATATTTTTTTTCATTATTTTTTTTCTTCATGTTGGTTTTTTTTAACTAATCTATTAAATTATCACACTTTTATGACACAACCTTGCAGCCAGACTCACGTCCAATGCTATTGGGTCTGGTATTGCAGTCCAAACACTTTTATGCTAAGGGTTAACCCAAGTTTAATGTTATTATTAATATTATAAACATTACTCTTGGGTCAGGCGTTGCAACTAAACTTGAGATTTTTTGGTATAACTTTGCAAAAAAAACCTAACACTTTTAAATCTTAACTATTTTTAAAATGTAAAAATAATTAACTCGCGATATCGCGCCGGACATGTAACTAATAATAATCAAAAGAAAATTAAAGTCATGAGGTGGTTTCTTTAAGACCAAAAAGAAATTAATTAATTTAATCAAAACTATAAGATATTTTACCGTCGGACTCCTTGCAGAAAGAACAGCTTAAGTAAGGAGAAAGTCGTCAACTCTTGTGAGCTCCATGAGAACGTAGCGTGCCGGGCAGGATCGGCGATGGATGATGAGTGGTGTTGAATACCAGAAAGCATAGTTATTAAACCCGGCCCGGGGGTTGACCAGGCCAAAGGGCCGGGTCTCGGGTTTCATGGGTCAACCCGGGTCAACTCGGGTCAACCCGGATTAACCCGGAAAAATTAAAAAAAAATTAAAGTTTTAATATTTCATATGAAAAAATCCATGTAAATATAGATTATACATATTATGAAGTTTAAAAGAATATTTTAAAAAGTTTTTATCCCACATTGAAAAAACATAACTTTTTTCTTGGAAACATAGAGTATATATACTAATGGGTTTCAAATCCCACATTGAAAAAACATAACTTTTTTCTTGGGAACATAGAGTATATATACTAATGGGTTTCAAATCCCACATTGAAAAAACATAACTTTTTTCATGGGAACATAGAGTATATATATGAAAGGGTTTCAAATCCCACATTGAAAAGATAATATATTATCCTTTTAAGTTGAAGTATTTAAACCAAAAGGTTTTTTTATCCCACATTGAAAAAACATGGTTTTTTTCATGGGAACATAGTGTATATATATAAAAGGGCTTCAAATCCCACATTGAAAAAACATGGTTTTTTACATGGGAACATGGAGTATATATATGAAAGGGCTTCAAATCCCACATTGAAAAGATATTATGTTATCTTTTTAAGTTGAAGTACTTAAATCAAAAGGTATTTTTATCCCACATTGAAAAAACATGGTTTTTTTCATGGGGACATAGTGTATATATATGAAAGGGCTTCAAATCCCACATTGAAAAAACATGGTTTTTTACATGGGAACATGGAGTATATATATAAAAGGGCTTCAAATCCCACATTGAAAAGATACTTTGTTATCCTTTTAAATTGAAGTACTTAAACCAAAAGGTTTTTTATTCCACATTGAAAAAATATGGTTTTTTTCATGGGAACATAGTGTATATATATGAAAGGGCTTCAAATCCCACATTGAAAAGATATTATGTTATCCCTTTAAGTTGAAGTATTTAAACCAAAAGGTTTTTTTATCCCACATTGAAAAAACATTGTTTTTTTCATGGGAACATAATGTATATATACTAATGGGTTTCAAATCCCACATTTAAAAAAAAAAAAAACCGGGTCTCGTCCGGGTTTGCCCGGGTCGCCCGGGTCTCGGGTTGACCCGCCGGGTCACCCGGGTTTGGCCGGGCTGTTGCCACGGCCGGTCTTTTATTAAACCCAGACCGGTCCAGCCACCGGGTCGACCGGGTTCCGGGTCGACCCGCCGGGCCGGGCCGGGTTTAATAACTATGCCAGAAAGCCTTCAGGAAACTTCAACCATATAACAATGAAGAATTATGTTGTAAAATAATAATAATAATAATTAAAAAAACACTAGCAAAGAATCTTAAATTTTAATGTTTTTAAATTAATAATAATAATTAAAAAAAAACACTAATAAAGAATTTTGGGCACGGCCAAGACGTAGAAAAAAAAAGTGAGACGGGTAATGTTTATGTCCAAGCAAAGTGGAATCTTTGATGCTGCCAGCAATACTGTCTGACTAACAATATGTGCGGAACAGAACACAAAATAATATATACAGTATATATATACACTTAAACTAATAACATTATCGTTATAAATTTTAAAAAAACTTGATTTAACTGTAGCTGCACTGTGTTGTTCATTGTATTGCATTAACTTGTTCACCTAACTATTCATGACATATTCGTTATTTCCTTTACAGGCCTTGAATTTTTTCAACTTGTTCATCGATCTTAATTTCTTTTTAATTTAATTGTTACACGTGCTGGAAAAAATTAGTTTCAAAAACATAGTAAATGAGCACATTCAAAATCAAATAAAAAATAAAATCCATTTATTTTTTAGATTAAAATCTTATTTGCATTTAATCTCCTATATAAACTCATTAACATAAATCATTAACATGATTTAAATAGATTATAAATAAATGATAGATTAGTTTTAAAAAAAATTCTTAGTTGATGTGTTTTGGTAAAACAAAAAACTCTACTCCATCCCACATAAAAAGAAACAAAATTTTCTTTGTGATTATAAAGTAGAAAGTTGAGAGATTAAGATTGAGATTAAGCCTAAAGAGCATATATATTCATAGAGAGAAGAAATTTTAAGCAAAATGGTACTCGTACTCGGGTTTTGAGCCTAGATATAGGTTTATTGAGCAACAAATATTATATTTTGACCAACCTATTATAATTCCGAGCTTGGATTTAAGTTTATAATTCATTGGCTCTTGAATAATTATTTTTGCCAACCCATGCTTTATTTGGTCAAGCCTATGAATGTTAAAACCTAAACATATCTTAGTTGGATAATTTTAAAATTAAAATTTTTCTTACAATGATATCTTAAGAAAAAATAATAATAAATATTGTCCCTGAAAACATGTTTTCTTCATATATTTTATTTTAAAAGTACAGAAATTCATTCTAAAACTATCCTAACAACATATTTATAACGACATATTTATTTTTATGTTTGTGTCTCTATTTTTTTTTTATTATCTTTGTTTTTTTAGATCCACAACAGTAATCAAACGCTAATTAATTATACATAGGATATACTAATTTTGAACAACAGTGATGATACAATGATAAGACTATCTAAAATTCAAATGTTAACTAGGGAATCGAATTATTCAAGATAAAAATTCAAAATTTATTTTAGTCCCTTGCTTTATAGGATAGTGAACATTCGTAAGACTAGATATCTCTAAAATTCTTTTGGTATAATTGTTTTGCATTTTCAAGGATAAATTTATTTTTCATAAAATATTTTAGAGGTTTGCAACACCTTTATTTTTGTCTCAATAATTGCTGATTTCCCCCTCGGCCATCTGTTGCGAGCATTAAAATACCATCGCAACATATTTTTCTTGACAATGCAGCTTTAATACACACCATGTAAAAAAAATAAATTTTATTTATGTATTAAAAATAAATTTTTTAATGTTTTCAAATCATTTTAATTTGTTAATGTAAAAAATAACTTTTTAAAAACAAAAAATAATTATTTTAATATATTTTTAATTAAACAATACTTTAAAAACTAACCCAAACATTACTATGCTTTATAACAACGACACTAACGTTATCTGTCTAATAGACATTTCTCTGAACATCTTCGACGGGTTTTTTTAAGGAAAAACATTCGATCCGACCTTTAAGACTACTATAATAAAACTATATTTAAAAAAAAAAAAACATAGAGATTCAGTCATCTGATCATGTATATGATGACCATGCACATGTTCGGTGTTTTTGAAAGACTACTCATCATATCAATGTCCGTACCTATGTTACGCATGTTATGTCTAATACAACAACATACCATCACTCATATGCCAATCAAAATATGCCACGTTAATATCATTGATTTTGTGGACCAGTAGTCTACTGCCAATTATATGAGCACCCATGTTAATGTCATTGGTTGACATGTCATTGTGCTAGCATGACATGGTATTTTAATTGTTGGTGAAAACTGTTATTACTTTGAACCTCATGCGATGGAATATAGAGATAAATAAATTATTTACAAAAAAATCTGGATTATTTTTTAATTAGGGTTGATTTTAAAAGAAATGATATCATTTTATTTATTTATTCAAAAAAACGTGAATTAAACATCTAAAAGAAAAGTAACCAAAATAAAAAGAAGATATGGAAATAATGTAAAAATAAAATAAAATTTATGCATTCTATATTTCTATGTAAAGGAAATTACAGTGAAATAGGAAGCTGACTCCACATAGCCATGGGAGAGTGTGCATAATAGTATTATAAAATATAATTCCTACCTTTTCCTCTTTCATGTCCGAAACCATTTTAGATAAAAAGACCTCTTTTCTATTCTTTCAACAATCAACAAGAAAAAGAAAAAAAAAGGAGCAAAAATGTCTTCACCAAGCAAACGCAGGGAGATGGATTTGATGAAACTGTAAAAATCTTGTTTCTTTTTTGACAAGTTTCGTTCTTTATTTAATTGGGTTTGTTCGGTGTTTTTTTATCGATTTTTAATTTATTTTTTCTGGGTTTTGATTGACTAGGATGATGAGTGATTACAAAGTGGAAATGATCAATGATGGCATGCAAGAGTTTTATGTGGAATTCAATGGACCTAAAGAAAGTAAGCAATCAAAATCTTCAGTACCCATTTTTTCTTTTTACTGTTTTCTTTCTTTATTTCAACTTTTTCTTAAAAAAATGTTTTTCTTGGTGGGTTAATTTCTGTTTTTTCAGTTGATTTTTTATTTATTCCTGTTGATCCATGTGTATACTTTGGTTTTTGTATTTGTTCTTCAAGATTGCAGTGGATAAGAAGTTATATTTTTTTCTTCTTTTTTCTTTGATGAATTGAGCCCTTTATATTTCTTTTACTGCAGGTTTTTCTTGTTGAAGTTGAGTTTTAAGCAGATCTTTTTACTATTGATGCATGAGAAGAAACATGTAGTTTTTCTTTTACTGTAAAGTAGAGTGTGATTTTAATGAATTGCACTGCACTTCTTCTTCTTCTTCTTGTTCTTATAGTGGTTGCGAGTTTGTTGTTTGTTGATTTTCCTCAGCAAAGATAAAGTTTAAGTTTCTTTTGGGGTTTTTAATTATGGATGCAGATATTTTATTATCTCTTCTCTTCTTTTTCTTTGTGGGAACATGGCAGGTCTTTATCAAGGAGGTGTGTGGAAGATAAGAGTCGAATTGCCAGATGCTTATCCTTACAAATCTCCATCAATTGGCTTTGTCAACAAGATCTATCACCCAAACGTTGATGAAATGTGAGTTAGTGGATGCTAAAATTTGACTACTTTAGCTCGTTCAAAGTTGGTGTTTGCTTATATGTATAGTTAGTTTACAACTTTTAACGGAAATGTGGGTTTGTGCTTGAGTTTCAGGTCTGGTTCGGTGTGTTTGGATGTTATCAACCAAACTTGGAGCCCCATGTTTGGTAAACCTTCTGCTTTGTTATTATTTATCTATGGACACTTTGTATGCTATATGTGGAGCTTCTAAATCTGATTCATCCATCCATAGATTCTTCAATTTTTGAGTAATGCTGTTATTGTCAGAATTTGACAATTTCCATTTTAATGAAAATCCACAGATCTGGTAAATGTATTTGAAGTATTTCTCCCTCAGCTACTTTTGTATCCAAATGCATCAGATCCATTGAATGGAGAAGCTGCTGCTTTGATGATGCGTGATCACACTGCTTACGATCAAAGAGTGAAAGGTAGGAACTCTAAACATAGTTTGTGAACTTAAGCGTCATTTCCAGTTCTCTTATTTCCATCCTGAAATCTGTAGTTTTTTCCCACTTTAAAATGCATGTCGAAATTCATGAATATAAGACTCCGAGACAGGGAAATTACGTTGCATGTCGAGGACAACATTAACCCAGCTCATTTATGCTCATTGGTGATTGAACCACTTTTGTTGAGGTTTGAATGATATTCTGAAAGAAGCATCATAGTTTTAACCTTGAACTTGATGAGTGATTCCTGTTCAGGTTTATTATAGCTTAGTGTTTCAAGTTGGTAGCTACAATTGCTTTATCTAATTCCAGTTAAATTAATTAGTCATTGGATTTTCATTTTGGATCCACGTCTTTGAACTTGCACGCTCGTGACATGTTTGTTTCCATTCTATATCTATAATATCTGACCTAATTTTAATTTGAACTTGGAGCATGATTTGTTTCTGCTGGGTTTTGATTATTAGGAGGATTCATGCCATTTAGGTAATTCACTGCATCCATTAAAGATCAAATAGGAAGCAGCAAGATCTGAGACATTGAGATGTACCTTTACTTTCCTCTGTTGTCTTTTGGGTTGGATGGTTTGATGCATCGAAAGGACTTGGAATCTACATATCCTTAGGAAAGTAATAAGACCTTTAGACCAATAAAGCAAAATGGGTCTACTGTTGATTTTGAATTGTTAATTCAGAAATTACTATATATTGAATGAAACATTTCCTGTGAAAAAGGCATGTAATTACATCTATTTTGATGCATGAGTGCATGAAGGCAAGGGGACTGCGAACCATTTGTGACATTGTTGGACAGTGGAGGGGATGTTGGCTGTCAGGCAATCGCTGCTACAAACAGTTTATTTTCTTCCACTAGAATTTCTTTACAGAAATTTGTGTATTGGGTCTGGGAAGACTATGGTATAGTAAGATTTTCTTTATGAACTTGGCTGTGGAAGAGCTGATGTCAGTCAATCATTTATTGTCTCTTAACTAGATCCTGAAACCCAAAATCAAATGTCTTTTGTAAAATGATTCAGTAACCGTGAAATGATATCAAATATGTGAGGATGGCCTCAATTTCCTACACAGGAATTACAGATTTAAACAATAGGAGCCCCAACAAGAATACATGGCTGCCCAAAGAGTAAGGATAGTTAATGTTGGTTTGATCAGTTTTTTTTTCTCAAAATGGCTACTAATTTGGTTTTGGAATTTGGAGATTATTTGAGAAATTAGAACTTTGTGTGATTGGAAAAAGAAATGAAGAGCAGTTTCTGGGTTCACAAAAATGGACTTTATGTTGTATGAAATATGGAAGTCTGATATAGGTCCGTGTCTTGTATGATGATGGATCATCAAAAGTTAAACAAAACTAAGCTGGCAATAGATGTATACTGTACCTGTACCTTCTCTGAGTGATGCGTGCATACTGGCATCGACCTCATTGTTTCTTTGAATTGTATTATGTGACAAAAAGATCATCAATCCAATGTTTTATCTGCTCTTATCGTCTTGAACTCTGCCTTGTATTTAACTTCTAAGCCGCCATGATTATGTTGTTACTCACACCCTTCATCTATTTGTCTTGTTTCTCTTTTATTTCCTGAAATTGTGCAACTGTTACTTCCGACTGTCTTATTTCCAGAATATTGTGAGAAATATGCGAAGCCAGAGGATATAGGGGCAAAAACAGAAGAAAAATCCAGTGATGAAGAGCTGAGTGAAGATGATTACAACTCTGATGATGACCAAGTCGCTGGCAAAGCCGATCCTTGATTAAATGTATGGATGTCTTCCAATTGTCTGTACCTGTACATGAAATTCAGCTCTTTTAAAATGAAAAATTAAATCGCACAGCAAAACTGAAGGCTGATGGAAAAAAATCCTTCCCTTCTCTCTTTATGTCTTTATTTGCCATAAATGCCGTAAATGTAATTATTCAACTCTTGATCAATGTTTCAGATATTCATTACTGTTGGGAGGGAGGGTCTAAATCAGGTTGCTAATCCTTTGCATGTGCATGAACTTGTCATATTTTCGTGGGACTTTTCTGGTCTCCACTCCACTCATGGATGTCTTTTGGTGGAGAACTTGGCTAATGGTGATAGGAGGGCACCTCTAATCCTCTTCTGTTAAGCTTGGAGAGTTTACTTCCGAATTTGGAACTACAATTTTTTTGAGATTTTTGGGGAGATCCATGGCGGGTATTGAATAACTTGGTTGAATCAAGCTATAAACTCCACTAGTCTAATGGCTCATGCATTTTCTTTCTTGGTCCATAGCTCTAAAGAGACTTCCCGAAAATGTGCGTTCTTTGAATGGGCGAAGGATACTAATTAAAGAATGTGATCATAATATAAGGGATCCCTAAGCAACAAGGCCCCTATAGCTCAGTGGTAGAGCGTCAGTCTTGTAAACTGAAGGTCTGTAGTTCGATCCTGCATGGGGGCATGATTTATATTTTTCTTTTTCTTCTTTGTTTGTTTGTTTTTGGTCCTAAAATAAAACCAAAACATTGAATATTCTCTGTACGATGCTAGCTAGCCCTATCTGTACCCTAACTTGAACAAACTTTGATGATTTCTTCTCGTTCTCCAACTGGAGACAGAAAAGGAAGATAAAAAGGGCATCTAATATATATAATCCAATATTGCAAATATAAAAGGCTAAATGGTAAAAAAAAAAAAAAACTTTAATTTGAACGAAAGATTTCCCCATAAACTACTTCAATTTAAGAATGTAATCATATGGTTAGTGGAAACAGTACAGGATTCTGTTAAAAGCAATTAGCGGGAAACATCTTTTTTTTTTTAATATATATATATAATAAATAATATATTTACATAAAAGTAAGATTTTAGACTCCAAACTTGTCCCTATGATCGAATTCAACAGTAGATATCTTCTTCTGCAATAGTTGTTGTACTTGAGTTTGTGAAGTGTCATAATTCATGAATGAATGGATGAAGAAGAGGGGTTTATTTCTTCAAGTAACCCAAAATATGATTCAAAAATAGAAAATTTATCTAAAACCCTAAAATTTCTCGAGATTACATCTACGTTTTTAAGCAATTTGAATACTAAATAATACCTCATTGAAACTCAAGTACTATTTAAATTTGTAAAAACTCTTCTTATCTGATGTAAAAAGATAAAGTGGTCAGTCGATACTAATTTCTACTATCAAAACAGTAGTTTTTGGTGTTAATGTGTTTTATTAGATGAGAAGAGTTTTAATGGGGTGTTATTTAATATTTAAATTGCCTGAGAAAATAGATCTAACCTTAAAAAGTTTTTAGGTTTTTGGTTTGTTTTTTTTTTCTTGAACCATTTTTTAAAGTTATTTGAATGCATAAATGTGTTTTATATCTATATGGTGTTTTTAGGTCAAAATATAGTTGAAAGTTGGATTTTTGGTGCAAAACACCCTGACTTTTCAACAATCTTTGGTCGACGGAATCTGTGCAAAATAAGTGACGCGTTGTAGCAATTCTGGAACGAAAGCTAATGAAGAAAGGTTACAGAGCTGCCACAATGGGGCTAGTGTAGTGCTCTAATCTATTTGATGAAAACATCACATGGAAAGATTTATAAGAGCTTGGTAAACAGTTTCCAAGCTGCTGTCAAGATTCTCGAACCATTTCCAGGCTTCTGTCCATATTCTTAAGGGCAAGAATCATTTTAAAACGGGGAAATTGTTACCAGTTTTTAATAAAATAAGGATGGAGATTTAAGCATGTGCATAATATGAAAAACATGTGAAGATATATAATAGTTGTAACAAACTGGCTAATTTGATCATATGTGATTAGTTAGGTACGAGGTAGTTAGCTGTTAAGGCAATTAACAGTTAGTAGTTAGAATAAAATAGTCAGAACAATTGTAATTGGAGGGAAAACACTAGAATATAAGCTGGTGTATCACAAACGTAAAGGGTAAGAAATAACAATAACAAATTCAATCATTCTTCTCTTCTTTACTTTTCTGCTATTTGTTTTTTCTAATCCCGTAACTCTTCTCTTGCTAAGCTGACAGCTTAACATTCATGATTTTCGGACAGCTCTCGCTTGCCTTTACCTTAAAATTTTATTAGCCTATTTTTGGACAACTCTCGTTTGCATCATTTAAACCTTAATTGTTTTTGCTAAATGTCTCACCCTATGAATAGCAAAAACATTGATTAAGGTCGTAATTAGAAATTTATAGGCAGATTTTATATATGCTCTCCCAACCAGGATTTCATGCTCTCCAGATTTTTTGTTAACACATGTAATCACCAAGAACGAGAGGAGCAGAAGGTGTTAATGGAGTTATAAAGTTTGAACTTGAGTGGAATTACATTCCTCAACGCCCCCCATAAGTATTGCCCTCCCCCCCCCCAACTTGTGGACAACCTAAGAGGACACCAAGTATGTGAAAAGGATAAACAAACACAAACTTTTCTTTTTTTCCTAGTGTTTTGTAGCTGTTTAACGGACAAAAGCTCAATAATCTTCCCTTTTTTAATGGGAGCACAATTATTTGGTTTGCTTTCTCATTTCTTCAATCCCTTTGCAACCTATACGGGCCATGGGGGAGAAAATTATCACCATCCTAAGTTGGGTTGACATTGAGTGATAATTGTTTACTTTTGAGTAGCATGTCTAAACCCACTAGACAATAGTGCAGAATATCTTGTGTTGTTTTGTTTGGACTCGATTGTTAAATAATATTTATGTAGTTTTATTTATTAAGGGTAGAATAATACTTTCAGTTTGACCTATATATACTTTACTTGTATTTAGGTTAAAACTAAGC
Organism: Populus nigra; assembly: GCF_951802175.1. Classification (NCBI taxonomy): domain Eukaryota; kingdom Viridiplantae; phylum Streptophyta; class Magnoliopsida; order Malpighiales; family Salicaceae; genus Populus; species Populus nigra. Next base: position 41,716,319 of record NC_084852.1, on the reverse strand, counting down.
ATTCATAATATACAGATTATTCAGAATTCTAGCATTCTTTTTCTATTTGATCTCAATTAATTTAACATGGTATCAGAGCTGGTTTTATGAAACGAGGTTTAATCCCAAACACAAGTTCGCAAAAATTTTTTGGAGTGAGATTTTGTCTTCCGTTTCTGCAAAAATTTGGATATTTCATCAGTTTCTGCAATTATTTTGGTATTTCGTCTACCCTTCAGCTTTTACAATTTGGTATTTGCGTTCAGTTTTTGCAAATTTGTTTTGTGTTTTGGAGTAATCGTATAATTTTGAGAAGATATTTGTTTAGTTTCTGCAATCTCTGTTCAGTTTCTACAATTTGGTATTTTGTTTTCCGCTACTTTTACATTCTAGTTCTCTGTGATTGTTAACTATGGCTACTGAAAGAGATGATTCGCTTCAGTCTGTGAGTGTGAGGTTAGATGAGAAGAATTATTCGTATTGGAGCTATGTAATGCGGAATTTTCTTAAGGGTAAAAAGATGTGGGGGTATGTTAGTGGAACTTATATAATACCTAAGAATATTGAGGAGGGGGATGCTGTTTTGATAGATACATGGGAAGCAAATAATGCAAATATCATTACTTGGATCAACAATTATGTTGAGCATTCGATAGGTACGCAGTTGGTGAAGTATGAGACAACAAAAAAGGTTTGGGATAATCTGCAAAGGTTATTCACGCAATCAAATTTTGCAAAACAATATCAATTAGAGAATGACATACGAGCTCTTCATCACAAGAATATGAGTATTCAAGAGTTTTATTCTGCTATGACAGATCTTTGGGATCAATTGGCTCTTATAGAATCAGCAGAATTAAAGGCATGTGGAGCCTATATTGAGCGTAGAGAGCAAAAACGATTGGTACAGTTTTTAACAACACTTCACAGTGACTTCAAAGGACTTAGAGGTTCAATTCTGCATCGTACTCCACTGCCTTCTGTTGACTCTGTTGTCAGTGAGTTATTGGCTGAAGAAATACGTCTTCAGTTTTATTCTGAAAAGGGAATTTTTTCTGCTTCAAATCCTTTTGTACTAGCAGTACATTCTAAGCCATTCTCTAATCATCAGAACAAGCCTTACACAAGGGTTGGCTTCGATGAGTGCAGTTTTTATAAGCAGAAAGGTTATTGGAAGGCTCAGTGTCCTAAGTTGAGACATCAGAATCAAGCTTGGAAGTTTGGCAGTCAGTCACAATCTAATGCTCATCGACCACCTCAGGGTTATAAACCATCACACCACAATACTACAACAGTAGCTTCCCCAGGCTCTATTACCGATCCTAATACTTTAGCTGAGCAATTTCAAAAGTTTCTCTCATTGCAACCACAAGCAATGCCCGCTTCTTCCATAGGCCAGTTGCCTCATAATTCCTCAGGTATGTCACACTCCGAATGGGTCTTGGATTCTGGTGCTTCCCATCATATGTCTCCAGATTCCTCATTTTTTACCTCAGTATCCCCTTTGTCCTCCATTCCTGTTATGACTGCTAATGGCACTCCTATGCCCTTAGCAGGTGTTGGTTCTGTTGTCACACCTCACATGTCTCTCCCTAATGTTTATCTTATTCCAAAACTCAAATTGAATCTTGCGTCTGTTGGTCAAATATGTGATTCTGGTGATTATTTAGTCATGTTTTCTGGTTCTTTTTGTTGTGTACATGATCTGTAGTCTCAGAAGCTGATTGGGACAGGCCATAGGGAGAATGGACTATATATTTTGGATGAGTTAAAAGTACCAGTTGCTGCTGCTGCCGATTTGTCTCCTTTTGTTTGAGTCTTTCATCTTCTAGTTTTTATTTATGGCATTCCCGTCTAGGTCATGTTTCATCATCTCGTTTGAGATTTTTGTCATCCACAGGAGCTTTAGGAAATTTGAAAACTTGTGATATTTCTGATTGTAGTGGATGTAAACTGGCAAAATTTTCTACTTTACCTTTTAATCGAAGTATTTCTGTTTCATCTTCATCATTTGATTTGATTCATTCTGATGTATGGGGACCTTCTCCTATTTCCACAAAAGGAGGGTCTCGATATTATGTCTCTTTTATTGATGATCATACTCGTTATTATTGGGTTTATTTAATGAAACATCATTCTGAATTCTTTGAGATATATGCAGCTTTTCGAGCTCTTATCAAAACTCAACATTCTGCTGTGATCAAATGCTTTAGGTGTGATTTGGGTGGGGAATACACCTCTAATAAATTTTGTCAAATGCTTGCCTTAGATGGAACCATCCACCAAACTTCATGTACAGATACTCCTGAACAAAATGGTGTAGCTGAAAGAAAACATAGGCACATTGTCGAAACTACTCCTTCTCTCTTGTTGTCTGCTTTTGTTCCTAGTGAGTTTTGGGAAGAAGATGTTTTTACTACTGTAAGTTTGATTAATACAATTCCATCTTCACATAGTTTGGGTCTATCTCCTTTTGAAAAGTTATATTGGTATGTCCCTGATTATTCCTCATTTAAAGTCTTTGGTTGTACTTGTTTCGTTTTTCGTCCTCATGTAGAACGCAGTAAGCTATCCTCTCGATCCGCTATTTGTGTCTTTCTGGGTTATGGTGAAGGTAAAAAGGGGTATCATTGTTTTGATCCAATAACTTAGAAACTTTATGTGTCTCGTTATGTTGTCTTCCTTGAGCATATACCTTTCTTTTCTATTCCATCCACTACTCATAGTCTGACAAAATCTGATCTTATTCATATAGATCCTTTTTCTGAGGATTCTTGTAATGATACCTCTCCCTATATTCAATCAATTTGTAGTCATAACTCTGCAGGTACTGGTACTTTACTCTCTGGCACACCTGAAGCTCCATTCTCATCTACAGCCCCTCAAGCTTCATCTGAGATTGTGGATCCACCTCCACGTCAGTCCATCCGTATTTGTAAGTCCACAAAACTACCAGATTTTGCTTATTCTTGTTATTCTTCATCATTTACTTCCTTTTTAGCTTCTATTCATTGTCTTTTTGAGCCTTTTTCCTATAAAGAGGTAATTCTTGATCCACTTTGGCAGCAAGCTATGGATGAGGAACTTTCTGCTTTGTATAAGACAGATACTTGGGATCTGGTTCCTCTACCTCCTGGTAAGAGTGTTGTTGGTTGTCGTTGGGTGTATAAGATCAAGACTAATTCTGATGGGTTTATTGAGCGATACAAAGCTATGCTGGTTACAAAAGGATACTCTCAACAGTATGGTATGGACTATGAGGAGACATTTGCCCCGGTTGCAAAAATGACTACTATTCGTACTCTTATTGCCGTAACTTTGATTCCTCAGTGGCATGTTTCTCAGCTTGATGTTAAAAATGCATTCTTGAATGGAGATCTTCAAGAAGAAGTTTATATGACACCCCTTTCTAGTATTTCACATGACTCTGGATATGTTTGTAAGCTTAAGAAAGCATTATATGGTCTCAAACAAGCACCTCGTGCTTGGTTTGAGAAATTCTCTATTATGATCTCGTCTCTTGGCTTTATTTCTAGCAGTCATGATTCTGCTCTTTTTATTAAGTGTACCGATACAGGTCGTATCATTCTGTCTTTATATGTTGATGACATGATTATTATTGGTGATGATATTGATGGTATTTCAGTTTTGAAGACAAAGTTGGCTAGACGATTTGAAATGAAGGATTTGGGCTGTCTTATATGTTGATGACATGATTATTACTGGTGATGATATTGATGGTATTTCAGTTTTGAAGACAAAGTTGGCTAGGCGATTTGAAATGAAGGATTTGGGTTATCTTCAATATTTCCTGGGTATTGAGGTAGCATACTCACCTAGAGGTTACCTTCTTTCTCAGTCGAAATATGTTGCAGATATTCTTAAGCGGGCTAGACTTACTGATAACAAGACTGTGGATACTCCTATTGAGGTTAACGCAAGGTACTTTTCTTCTGATGGTTTACCTTTGATAGATCCTACTTTATACCACACTATTGTTGGGAGTTTGATATATTTCACCATTACTCGTCCAGATATTGCATATGTTGGTCATGTTGTTAGTCAGTTTATTACTTCTCCTACTATTGTTCACTGGGCAGCTGTTCTTCGTATTTTGCAATATCTTCGGGGTACAGTTTTTCAGAGTCTTTTACTTTCATCCACCTCTTCCTTGGAGTTGCGTGCATACTCTGATGCTGATCATGGTAGTGATCCCACAGATCGCAAGTCTGTTACCGGGTTCTGTATCTTTTTAGGTGATTCTCTTATTTCTTGGAAGAGCAAGAAACAAACTATTGTTTCTCAATCATCCACCGAAGCAGAATATCGTGCCATGACATCTACTACCAAAGAGATTGTTTGGTTACGTTGGTTACTTGCTGATATGCGAATTTTCTTTTCTCATCCTACTCCTATGTATTGTGACAACCAGAATTCTATTCAGATTGCTTATA